>NW_022475081.1:0-118904 GCF_009193445.1 Aspergillus pseudotamarii | reverse complement strand
TTCGGTATGTCTTGTCTATCTTGATTCCCTTTTTTGTTATTTTGATTGATTGATTTATTTTTTTTCCCCTTGGATCTTTGCTTCTTTTCTCTCACCTCTGTTAGAGAGATGTGTACTTTCTTTTCTTTTCTTTTCTTTTTCTTCCCCCCTTTGACAATAACGTATGGACACAAAACTTGAACCAACCAGGTGGGAAGGAGGACAAGATAAAGCCAGGGATTTGGCTTTTTGAAGTGCTTTGTTATAAATCTATCTTTGGGACCACTCGGCTTGGTTTGCCGCCCTCCTTAAGGTATAGTACCTCCTGTACCAAACCAACAAACCACGCCTTTCTTTTTCTTTGCTTTTTTTCTTTTTCTTTTTCTTTTCTTTTTAATTATTTGTTTTTCTCTCTGGTGTTCCCTTTTTCTTTGTCTCTCTGTCGAGAGGATGACACAAATACCCTCGGATCCCGTACAGCCCCCTCTCCCCACTAGGATAGCAGAATGCCATAGATGAATGGAACCTCCATAGATAGAACTGTAACGATAGCCCTACCCAGGTAGGATGGGTTAGTAGTAGGTCATCCTTCTTTGAATCCTTGGTTATGAAACTCAGAGTATGCCACTAACAAGGTGAAGGTCTCATAGACATACATCCATTCCCATGGTACTCTACAATGGAAGACGAGAGAATGATACAACGTCCGTGCTAGGACGAGTTACTAGTAGTGGTGGATCAAGAAAAGGGAGAGAAACGAGCCATTGGAAGTTGCTCAAAGGCACTGTACTTTTCCCCAATGAAAAACCGGTGACTCAGCCGGGTTTGGACCAGTCCAGAGCAGAGGACAAGTTGAGCAATGCAGCCCCCTCCATCATTGCCTCCACTCTCGTCGTCGCTACCACTACTACTACTACTAGGTACTAGTACTAGCTTTGAACAGGGGAGGTATTGTTTCGATGTTTGATTTTCCAGCCGTCCTTTGTCTGTCCCCGACGCCCGCATGCGGTGTCTAGCAGGGATTCCGAGCCAATCATCACACTCCTTCTCGGATTCACCGTGATTGGCCCACCTGCAAAAATGACACTTGCCGGATTGAAATCAAGTGAACCAACCATGGAAGCATACAAGTCACGGTTACTTGACCGAGCGAAGAAAAGGTACGGGAACAAACTATGGAGTAGCCAGACTACGACAGATTGAGTTAGGCTACTAATTATTCCCCCCACCCCCCACCAGTTAACTCAGACCGACTAGTACGTAGTAGTAGTAATCAGGTAGCAAGCAACCTTTTGCTTCGGAGGGAGGACAGAGAACAAAGAAATAAGCAAATGAAAGAATGTCAGAAATTAAGGGCAAAAAATAAATTAAAATAAAATACAATAAATGAAGATAGTGAATTTTTTTTTTTTAAAAAAAAAAAAATATCAGAGGGAAAAATAAGAGGTAACTTCAAAGAACAAGGACCAAAGAAAAACACCAATCACCCTCTTACAAGCCGCAGTCCCTCTCACAAAGAACTTCTTTTCTCTCCTAGGTCAAAGAAAAACGATCGGCGTCAAGGTGCTCCCTCCAGCCAGCTGGGGAAGCCTTATGTCATGACGGTTACAACTTGCAGGTCTCCCAAGGTATTGGGTCGATCTCCCATTCCGTGATCGTCGCTCCACAATCACGTTGCAGTCGAGCCCGATGGAGTCTACTTTTTTTACTCCACCATGTTTGAATGGGACATACCACCTCGCGAGATCTTGGTTACTGGGTCTGAGATTTTCCATCGCCAAGATTCGGCAGACCAATCTCGTTAAAAATGAGACAAAATGAGACAGCTAGAGACTCATGATTGGTGCACAGCCAGGCTTCTGGGAGACATAGCCAAGGTCAAACAAGCTGAACAGAAGGGCTTCTTTGTGAGCTCATCAGCTGAGGTCATCCCTGGCTGTGTTCCCTCTGCAGCAAGCGTTTGTTGTGTGTCGGAAACCAGCGGTGGCCTTGGTTGTCTACAGAAACACACCTCCTCCCGAGCAAGGAATTACGGCTATATTGTGCGTGTCTTATCCGTGGTGGTGTACTGGAGAGAAAAAACACATTATTTATGCCTCTGTTTTTTTTAACATTTTTTTTAAAATCTTTCTTTCTTAGAAATCCACGTTTATCTGAGCCACATTTCTTCGATCCCGTGAAAAATTTCCGTACCCATGAGTCGGTGGGCCGAAGGACCCAGATGCATCTCGTTCCTGAAGATACGGTTAGTCTGGCTCGAGTCACTGGGAACCATTGGTAACATGTCTTGATCTTACCAGAATAAGAACTTCTCTGGGTTGTCACATTTTTTCACCTCTGATGTCATCACTAGTTGCTGTTCATTTTCGACGCATGCGTCGTCGACATTCTCCCACCCGGGTTCCTGGTTCTTTCCCAGCCCATTGGGTTCTTCAATGCCGGCAGCATATAGTTGCCAATCACGGATCAGGTCGGCTAGAAAAGCGTTCGTATCGAACAGATAGATTGTGCCTAGGTCCCATTTTTCTGCAGCCTCACGAAGTCGACGGTTCCAATATTCCGTAATTTGGACCGCCTCTTTGTGCCGGCCGATATGGCTTCTCGTGGGCCTGAACGCTGGAAGGAAGGTGACATCTGGTGTCAATGTCAGGATGACCTTGAGCTCATTCGTGCCCAAACTCTGAGACAGCACATTGAGCTGATCGATGATGACACCAATGCTGCGATCCACTGATTGCGTTGCAGTGTCGTAGTCCATATCCAACATGTTCCACACATCCCAAACACCAAAGGAAACGACAATAATGGTGCGGTTCTGGCGGTGGCTGATCATTTCCTTGTTGCCAGCTAGGTCTTCTTGCACAGCACGTGCCTCAGCGGCGGTCCACTGACTGACCTGAGCCTTGAAGTCGGCCAACGGTGACTTGTGTAAGTTGAGCAATGAATCTGGTAACTCGTCATTGTCTACGACCGAGCCAATATACTTTCCTCTTAGTGACTTAGCTGTCTGCGCCATATTCTCATGGTGGCATTGAAACTAAACCGTGAATGAGCTCATCGTCAATTCAAGCCCTGGGACGGCCTTTGTTTTTGGGTTTGCCTACCTTCGAACAAAGCCACTCCGTCCAGACAGACCCTTGAAGCTCGCCCGCATTGTTATCGCTCCACGAATCACCGAATACGACTAACCTCCGATCAAAGGAGGTAGCGACATTGAAACTGGAGTCTTCACCATTGGTCGGCACCACTCGTCTATAGTAATTCTGGGAAGCGAGGAACCAGGCCGATAGCAGGATACTAGCTACGGCCAAGGCGCATACAGTGTGAAACTTATTGAAGAGGCGCATCGCGGGTTGAGACACAGAGCTAGTACAAAGGAATGGAAAGTGTGACGAAGGCGTCCGAAGCCTGTCCGTGTGTAGATGTCGGCGGTCGGCAGTCTCTTTCGCCGTCTCCTACCAATCCCATCCAACAAATCGTGGATGTCGACGTCAAGTGGCTGTGAATAATTTTTTTTTCTGACACACCTGCTGCTGGAGATGACTAAAACGTGTTCAGAAAAACTAAGAGTGTCTATGTCAATCGGAAGCGCCGGTTATGGATCAAACGAGGCCTTCCCCCTGAGACAGAGGGAAGGGTTGAGGAACAAGAATCGTATCTCTGGGGGTACCGTGCAGAAACCGGGACTTTCCAGTGCAACTAGCGTAGTGATGAGGGTTGGCAAGCCAGGTGGGGAATATAAGAAGGGAAAAAGAGTCTTCTTCCAAAGACAATGGAAGGAAGGGAACAAACGCGAGGAGATGACGGGGATGAGGTTAAAGAAAGTCGAATACTAGTGTGTGAGGGAGAAAGAATGAAAGTCGATTAAGATGTCTATAATTAAGGAAAGGAGAAGAACTACCGCATTGACACAAGACAATACTAAGAATAACGCCTTGGGAAGTGTCGACTTTGACCTAAGGCGTTCACAGTATGCCATTCCCCATAATAAGGCTGTTGTCCGCGCGGCGACTCCGGATCGGTCAACCAGTCGCGTGCTCGGGTCATTGCGTAAGGTGCCCACCCCTCTGACTAAACCGGCCGTGACGCTCAAAATCCTTCCTTCTTTACTTTTCCTTCTGCATAACGGATTGATGACTAATTGCAACAGTCTTTCAATGCATACTTGGTGCATAATTCCTACTTCAGGTTAGTGTCCTCGATAATGGGTGTACAGAGAGTACGTCCGGAGTAGTTGCAGACGGGGAATACTCCGTCTAGTGGATGCTAGGTGGGTTGCAAGAGCTACGGCGCATTTTAAATGTGATTGTGATAAGCGCCACTTTGATCTGTATATCCCGAAGAGGGTGGGGTGGGGGGGTGCTTGGGTCAGAGTTTCAACTGTGTTACTGATATGTGCCTTACCAAAATGCCTACATTGTTAATATTCATGAACCATAGACGATTAAATATCTCGAACAGTAGTAAGAGCAAGTGAGATGAGAGATAAGATAGAGTAGTATTTATTGTCAAATGAAGCCGTATTATAGTGGATTCCCGTAAAGGTACAGCAGTTGTTCGAGTAGAGGATACCACGAGATGAATGTATACCAGCAGATGTACCTAGTAGCGTATATCTCACTCTCTGTACAGATGAGCATAAGAAGTTTGATGATCTTTCTGAATGGAACATACTTTTAAGTCTGGAAATTCCCAAAATGGAAAGCGGCTGACATAAGAAGCCCTACTTCGCGGCACTAATCCCAAGTGGGAATGGTGAATGTTAGTCAGCCGCCCACAGAGGGAAATCTCGCTACACCACAGCGGCCAAAAATCCCAAGTACTGAATCTCCGACGACCTAACCTCCTCGACCTGTCGACAATACCCGCGCCCTCCGTCTTGACCGCGCAGCTCCGTCAAGATGAAGCTCAACATCTCTTACCCGGCCAATGGGTCGCAGAAGATCATCGAGGTTGACGATGAGCGCAAGCTCCGTCCCTTCATGGAGAAGCGCATGGGAACCGAAGTCAGCAACCCCATATCCCTATTTTGAACACGCCCCTTCGATCTGCAATTTGAACATTCAACACGCGAAAAATTTGGAAGCAAGAAGACTGATCGGGGAATATTTTCGTTGTATAGGTTGCCGGCGACTCCCTTGGTGATGAGTTCAAGGGTTACCTTTTCAAGATCACCGGTGGTAACGACAAGCAAGGTACGGCTGGAATTTTTTTTCTCTATAAAGATTTTCCTTGATTGTGGGATTCGTGTGAATTGGGAAAGAAGGGCATAGCGATTGCGGGACAAGGATTGAGCTAAAATGCTGACATTCACTTTTACCAGGTTTCCCCATGAAGCAGGGTGGTATGTAACCGACCGATATAAAACGCTCAGCAATCACCAGCAGGAAAACTTATCGAATCTCTGCAGTTCTCCTTCCCACCCGTACCCGTCTCCTCCTCGCCGATGGCCACAGCTGCTACCGCCCCCGCCGCACCGGTGAGCGTAAGCGCAAGTCTGTCCGTGGTGGTATGTTTTGAAAATCAGTGATCCTGTTTCTCCTGTGCGCATAGTTCGTTTATTGATGACTTTCCACAGCCATCACTGGTTTCGATCTCGCTGTTCTGGCCCTGAGCATCGTCAAGCAGGGTGAGGGTGAGCTGCCCGGTCTCACCGACACTGTCGTCCCCAAGAGACTCGGCCCCAAGCGTGCCACCAAGATCCGCCGTTTCTTCGGTCTCGACAAGAAGGACGACGTCCGCAAGTTCGTCATCCGCCGCACCGTCACCAAGGAGGGCAAGCCCGAATACACCAAGGCCCCCAAGATCCAGCGCCTGGTTACCCCCCAGCGTCTCCAGCGCAAGCGTCACAGGATCGCCATCAAGCGCCGCCGCTCTGAGGCTGCTCGCGAGGCTGCGTAAGCTCCCTTACCTTGACACGTCTACATCCTGATTTGGGTTTACTAATTGCTGCGAAACAGTAACGACTACGCTAAGCTCCTTGCCAACCGTGTCCACGAGGAGAAGGCTAAGCGTGATGAGCTCCGCAAGCGGAGGGCCTCTTCTATGAGGAAGTAAATGCATCTTCTCCGGGGTTAATGGTCGGGTTACGTCTCTCTTATGGCTAGGGAAAAATCTCAGCGGACGAGGAAAGGGGGCTATCGAGGTGCAAAGCAGGGGTGTAACCCAAGAGAACAGAGTATATTCCTTGGGGGGCATGCGTCTGCGGGACCGAGGCTTTAGCGTGCTGCCTTTTTCTTTTTTAAAAAAGCCATATCCACAGCTGGAATGAAAGGGAAAAAATGTGAAAGAAGTTTTCTTGTTCTCGGATCCACATTGCACGGTAACAGGGTAACGGTTCCGCGGACTGCTAGCACTGCTTGATAAATGAATGAAGCTCGATGTTTTTTTGTACTCACAACTGCAAATCCTAGTTTGTTTTCTGTTTCTTGAAGAGATCATCTTTTCAGCATTGCGAAGTTGTAGTATCATCCTCTAGTCTCTTAAGCTTAAGGAGCACCTACAAGCGCCCAATAATAGTGAAGTCTTGCAAGGTTACATGGTGGACTCTTGCCATAACCCAAGCAATCTTGCAAGCCATGAGCAGTAACATTACCAAGCAGCGTGAGCCAAACCGTCACATTCTCAGATTTCCTCTATATCCATAAAAAAACCAAAACAGAAAAAGAACAAGAAAAAACTCCTTTCAGTACGTGTATATGTACAAATGCATAATTCAATTCATCGTAGGCGCCGCCAACTTTTTCGGAATTTGCCATCCCTGTTCCACCCATTGTTCGTGTATACATCATGGCCTTATTCGTGTTATGATAGTTATCAGAGTATAAATTTCCCCGTCTTAAACCAGAAAACAAAAGATCAATGGCCAGTTGAGAAACCGCGTATCTCAAAGTGTTGAGCATTTGAATTCAAGGAGAAGGAACAAGTAACGTTCCTCTTCTTCTGTCCCGGTGAAAGACCCCTTTCAATTGTCCTCACCCAGTGTAGCTCCTTAGGCGACAGCGTGGGAGAACAAGAAACTCACGGACTCGCCATTATGCGTACGTCTGCAGGCCTCGGCAAGAGTAGGGCTGATATCGATTGTCTCGATCTTGTCGCACTGCTCTTTCTTTTCTTGGTGAGGAACAGTGTTGGTAACGACAAGACGCTTTAGGCAGCTCTTGTTGATGTTTTCAATGGCCTTGCCGGAAAGAATACCGTGAACAACGATCGCGTTCACCTCCTTAGCCCCGTGCTGCATTACAGTATCGGCAGCCTTGGCCAGAGTTCCGCATGTGTCAGCCATGTCATCCACGATGATGGCAACCTTATCCTGAACATTGCCGACGAGAACCATGCGGGAGACCTCGTTCGGGCGAGGGCGTTCTTTGTGGATAAGTGCGAATTGCAGGTCGAGACGGTCAGCAATAGCGGTAGCACTGGTGACAGACACAAATTAACGCTGAACTTGACAGCGACCATATTCTATAAGAGCAATATAAACATGCAGCTGACTTACCGCTTCGCACCACCAGCATCTGGGCTGACGATGATACAGTTGCTCACATCCAGATTCTCCCGGATCCACTTAAGAATGCTGGGTTCGGCGTACAGGTTGTCAACCGGAACGTTGAAAAAGCCTTGGATTTGGCTGGCATGAAGGTCCATAGTGATAACATGATTGCAACCAGCAGTTTGGAGCATGTTGGCCATAAGCTTTGCAGTGATAGGCGCACGGCTCTTGTCCTTCTTATCTTGACGAGCATATGGGAAATTGGGGATAACAGCTGTGATACGTCTCGCAGAAGCTGTTTTGCAAGCATTGATCATAATGAGCAGCTCCATCAGGCCGTCATTTATGTCGTTGGGCTTAGTAGACTGCAGAATGAAAACATCCTCATCTCGTACACTTTCACCAATGGTCACGCTCGTTTCCTGGTTGGAGTATTGGAGGACCATAATCTTGGTCAGTTCAATACCGAGGCTGATGGAATGAGCAAAAGATCATTAGCCAAAGAAAGACAGCACAGCATGCGAAAGCTTATTCAATGACAATGGATCGCGTACCGATCAGCCACAAGATTCGCAAGCTCAGGATGACTGTTACCAGTCAGGAGCTTGATGGAGTTGGCAGCCATGGTGTGTCGAGGTCAATTGTCGACCGGGTACAGAAAATGCGTTAATCAAAAGAGACAGGTTTGTTTAAACCAGGACCGGTGAATAGGACAATTGAAGAATTCTAAGGACTGAGGAGAATCAAACCCCAGAGTCAGACAAAAGGTGATAAATGCCCCGCGGCAACTTTTTTTCCCCAGCGGAAAAATCACTGCGTCCCGTGACCCCCCGGCTCGCTGCTGCTCACCGCCTACGGGGTGTGATCGAGAACATATTTGAAACATGCAGTAAGTAATTGGGAGATCTAGAAAGAAAGGGAAAAATAAAACACAACCCTAAATACATGAATGTGAAGTAAATGAGATGATTTTTCACAATGCCATATCGCTCTATTCCTGGCACACTAGTTGACCTGCACTTCAACCAGCTTCCAGTCGAGGTCTGAGATTTTCCTCCCTTTCGTAATACATGATCCGCCCCAGTAGCAATACAGACTAGGAAGAAGACAACAAGGAATAGTGTAGCTGAACGCCGCCAAATGCTCAAGCATTAGAACAGGGTGGGAAATGAGAAAAGATGCAAGATGAATCGCGTAAAACTAGTATTATCGCCCAAGCTGTCTTGAAGAGAGCACCACCACCAATCTATGCGAACCCGAAGTATTCGCTACCGGCAGTCATGGCAGTATACAGCCGTTGTCTCAGAGTCTCATAACTTTCGTATTCCGGAAGATCAAGCTCTGCCCCGCATGGTCAGTAACCTGTAATTTTGAACTTGATAGCGACAAATCGGATGACTTACGGTTGAAACATGTGTGCGCGCTTGGAAGGCGATCCTTATTGCCGTAATCGCGGTGAATGTTGAATCTACTAACTCCATTCATACCTTCAAGCTCCTTGAAGCCGTTGAGTGGCACCTTACTCGTTCCGGTGACAAATTGTAGCAGCTTAGCCCGCTCTTCTTTGTCAAATGAGCGAACGGCACGCCAGAACCACTGGATTTGAGGCGACGAGGCCGAGTAGTTGTGATACTCGGTATTAGCCTTCCAGTCGTCCACATCAATCTCGGGAAGGCCGGAAATCAACAACTCAAGTTCTTGTTCATTGAAAATCGAGATCAGATCTGCTGGGATGATCTCATGGAACCCTACAAACTTTTGTTAGCTGATATTTTAGATGACTTTTAGGGAGGGCGTAAGGTACCCTTGAGGAAATTGTCGAGCTGCTCCTTAACGGATCGCACGAGACGATAATCCACGACGCGCTGCACGTACTCCTCCTTGTTTTCTTGAGTGACCGGGATATTGCTTCCATTTTCCACAAGATCGATCACTTGCTTCTCGCCAAAGTCATCAGTCTCCACGGCGAAAGTTTCGGTGATGATGTCAGTGATATCGTTCTCGAGCATCCAGAGGAGAGATTTGTAGTAGTCGAGGTCGAGTGTCTCCATATCCTTGATAGATACCGAACGTCCAAGAATACACTTGTAGACAGCACGGCTGAAGTGACAATCGAGCACGCGGCCTTCGTACAGAGCTTTGCCAATGATTCGTCCAATGAACTTAAAGAACATAAGATGCTCCGAGTTCACACCGCTCAGGCGATTGGGGTGGAAGGTAGTCCGGTCGGCAGCAACAGGAATAAACAAAGCGTAGTTCGGATTGAACATGCCGCGTGCGAGAACTTGAAACCATTCTCTGGTCACGCCTCCTGCGTCAACACCCTCCTCACCGTGGAAGCGCACATTCAACTTGCCATACTTCAACTCATCCGCTGTCTTGAAGTATAAGGATTTGAACGAATCAAGAAACACTTGATCTCTCCTAACAGAGAGCTGAAGGGGAGGGTGAGGATGACGAGGCTCTGCACCACGGGAATGGATACGACGTGTGAAGTAATTGCGCTTGTTATCAAACTCCAAGACCTTCGGGTTCTTGACAAGCAAGGAGAAAGTGCCGCTCATTAACCTCGGGTTCTGACGAACAAGTTCGTTTAGTATCTTGCGATGTTCCTCCGTGAATTTGAAGAAGAGACTCTCCATATTCAAACCAGCGCCGATAGAAGTGCTAGATACAGACAGCTCTCGAGTATTCCGAGAAAGGGAAGTCTCTTTTAGCGAGGTGTTTTTGCAGACGACCATCAATGCTTCGATCAAGGGCAAGAGGATTGTTGCGACGTTCAGCATATTCTCCTTCTGCCGTATAAGGGTCAAGCATTCGCTCAGCCTCGTCCAGAGGGGCCCGAATGTAGAACTTTCGTACAAGGTCTGTAGGACATCCTCCTTAGCTGTCTGCTCGGAATCACCTCCCTTGGCCTTATCCGATCGACTAGGGTCAAACAAGTAGTCAAGTGCCGTCAACACACGTAACAGTTTCGCTTGATCAGAGCTAGCTGGAGAGAATTTAGCCAGAGCCAAGCCCTGCATGTCGGTGCCAGTCCGGGCTTGATTAATATGAGACAATAATTCATCCAGGTCCGTTAAGATAGTGGTGCTCAAGTCCTGTGCTTGATGTACTAATTCATTCCCAATCACATCCCTGGCCTTAGGGATAGCTGAAAGATTGTTAATTGTCGAGAGCGTTTCCCTAAAAGTTTTGCCGTTGCACTCGCGAGCAGCAAGAATATGGACAACAAGCTGCAGGTTGTGATCTGGAACAACTGGTGGCTCTATAGACTTCTTTTTATGTTTCTCATCTTCAGTCGAACCCTTTTCTGTCTCTGATTTAGAGGGTTCTGCTGATGTACCCTCCTCAGGCTGCGCCATTGCGCTTTGCGCTTCGGTGTTCTCTACACTGGGTAGAGGAGCATCTGTCATCGTTGTATCTGTAGCAGAGGTCGTAGGCTCTGCAGCATCAGGCGGTTGCTCCTGTTGCTGCTGCTGCTGCTCCTCAGTCGGTCTGTCATCCTCTGCTGTTTCAGGCTTTTTGCCCTTGTCTTCTTCCTCTTGCTTCTCCTTCTCACGGCGAAGTAGCAGGGTGAGCGGCTGTGTGATGCTGCTGAGGAGGCTAGAAAGCTGCTCCATACAATTCGGGCTTTCCATAATCAATTTCCGATCAAGAAGAGTAAGTAGCGCATTAAGGGCGAACTTATTAGCCTTGTTTTCCTTGCTCTTGCCTTTGCGGAAGGCCTTCAACTTCAATGTAGATGAAGGATCATGCTCAGTCAAGAAAAACCACGCGATATGAGGATTGTACTGAGACAGAAACGAAAGAGTCCCGAGGCATTGTTGTACCACCATTATTGGAGTCACTTCATTGCTGACACTCGAAGAGGTTTGGAAGGCCAGATTGCGCTTGACAGACTGCGGGGTCTTCTGGACCGAGGAAGGTTTGGCCCGGAGCGAAAGTTGAGCAAAACTGCGCTCGATTGCAGAAACATCTGAGCTTCCATCCTGCAAGACAGAAAGTAGAAGACTAATTACTTCAACCCGATTCTGACGGTTTTCACACACGTTATGCAGAATATCATTCAACTGATGACGTGCATTGCCCTGGAGTGGCATAAACATGAGGCGAAGCAATGTAGCAACACCAGCTTTGTCAAGCATTTGGACGATCTGACGCCGCTGTTGCTTCTTTGGTTCTTGTTCGTCGGTTGGCTCATTTCGTTGCCGATGATCAACTCTGGCAATATCACCAAATTGGGTCAGGCGCCTTCCAGGTAAAGCTCGTGCTTCGGTGACAAATTCCGGCCCCAGCGTTGCTAGTATCTCCTCGGGTTGGTCAGCGAGTACGGCTTGCCGTAATGAAGGGTCCAGGGTAGCAAGGAAACTAGCAGCATCCATGTCTTCAGCGCGGGTAGGAGCGCCACCAGAGGTTGCTTGTCTGCGTGCACTTTCCCGCTCCCGACGGCGACGGTCAGCAGCTTCCTGCTGTAACAGCTCTTCCCGAATCTCTGGGGGTAAAGCTTCCAGGAACTCCGGGTTAATCTCACTGGGCTCTTCGCCAGCTGCAGCTGCCTGAGAACGTTGCTCTGCAAGTTGTTGCATGATTACTTCTTCTCTAAGCTCCTCGGGCAGAGCCTCGAGGTACTCAGGGTCGATTTCCATCCCAGTAATGTCAAGCTCGCGACCTCTAATAGTAGTATGCACCCGAGGTTGAGGTTCAGACGGCCCCGTTTCTGCTTGGACTGGCAGTGTTGCAGCTTCAGCTTGTGCATCTGTCGGCTGCACATCGTCCATGGGCTCAGAAGTAACGCCTGAGGCTTGCCTTTCAGCTTCTTGCTGTTCCCTTTCTTGCTGTCGCCGAGCATTTTCTTCTTCTTCTTTCCGCTTCTGCTCCTTTTCTTCCTCTTCCTTGGCAATACGTTCTTGGCGTTCTCTCTCAACTAATTCTTCCTCTCGTCGCTTAAGCTCCTCCGCCATCTTCTTTTCTCGCTCCTTCTCTTCTTCAATAGCAGGAGGAACCAGTATTTTCAGCAAAGAGTTGACAACACGCTGTGTCTTTTCAACGTATGTGCTGCTAAACAAAATACGAGCCTCCTCCTGCCAGCGACTTCTAGTCGTTGCCAATGCAAAGCTCACAGCTTGGGATGGATCATCCCGAGTGCGAGAGGGTGGTGCTTGTGGCCTACCAAGCCCGAAGATATCTTGAATGCGGTTGGGCAAAATAGCTCGTCTGTCAACGTGAACATGGATTCCGTCTGGGCGCGTGATAACGCCAAAGCCTGGGGCACCTTGGCCGCCAATGGCCTGCATAATCGCATTCATGAAGCTCACTGGGCTGTCCATAGGGAGCAGGCGTCCAGTGGATACGGGTTCCATGCCATGAACCCAGTCGGTAAAAGCTTCATTGCCAGGTCCGCGAGATTGGCCAGCCTCGGGGCCACGGTCTGTCCGGACAAGAAGAGGGTTTGTCCCATCATCATTACCACGGGCAGGAATCTGAGTACGGTGGAATCGGTAGGGTTGAATAGGAACGATTCCATGCCGGCCGCTGCTGGGCATTATACCTGTAACCGCAGCCCATCCTGGCTGAGGACCACGGTAGCGGTGATGATGGTGTCCACGGGGCATTGGGGCCTCGTCGCCATCCCAGCCCCATGGTTCAATGAGGTCTTCATCTATACAAGATCTTTAGCACGCCTCATTTCACATTGTAGTCGATAGATGAAACTTACCATCGTCAAAGCCTTGGTAAGATCCTTGATCTTCATCGGCATCTTCAAGTTCCTCCTCAAGCTCATCGATTTCTTCATCTTCTTAGTGAACGTTAGTAATCAAAATCCTGCGTACAACAATACTGAACGATACTGACCATCATCATCGTTCAAATCATCGTCAACAATGTCATCAAGACTGTCAGGAGCCTGAAGATCCTCAACACCTCCGGCAGCTTCATTAAGTACCCGGAACAAATCATCAAATCTCTGCCCTTGACGCTGATCCACTTGCCTGATACCATCCAGCTCGTCCTCTAACTGATTCATGATCTCAGCCTCTTCATCATCTTCGGACATCTCTTCACTCTCCCATTCATCATCATCACCTTCCTCTAAGCTCTCATTGTCTTGATCCCCTGTTATCTCTCCAGCGAGGATCTCATCGTCCTCCATATCGGAGTCATCTTCGTCTTCATCATCATCATCATCCTCATCATCGTCGTCATCGTCATCATCAATGACAACCTCTATGTCCATGCCGGAATCGCCAGGAAGGCCCTCAATGGGACCAACACCCTCGATCTCGTCTTCATCATCACTTACGACTTCGCCATCATCTTCGGGCAAGTCTTCCTCGTAATCCATTTCGTCTTCATATTCGTCGTCATACATCCCATCATCTTCTTCATCCGATTCTTCGGAGCTAGTTTCTTCTTCATGACGAGGCTCTAACATGCCCAGGGTGGAATGACGGAAAAGGTCAGGGGTCTCTTCGCGGTCATCTTCCAGATCAGAAACTGAGGTAGCAGAGGATATTTCATCTTCCTCCGTTTCTCCGAGAGTAGAGATATCTGACGTTTCACTCAGGATCACAGCCGTTTGCGTAAGTTTGTTAAGAGGCCGCAGTATGTACTTGATGACCCGTTTAGACGCAGGGAAATTCAGATCAATTTCAGCGACTGAGGATGTGAGAGCGGCAATGAAATTCTTCTCGAACATCGTTTTCGCAAGTTGCCTGGTCGAGGATGGGAAGGCTGTATCTCCGGAAACGAAAGCATAACCACTAAGCATTTTGTCAAATAAATCGGCCAGTGACATCAATCTAGAATACTTGGTATCCAAGGGTTCGTTTGACGTATTCGCCTCCTTGTATGCTCGTAGCGCATGCTCTAGGACGAACCTCCGCACGAAGGCAAGCTCAGGCTCGTCTTCTTCATTCGAGTTTTGCTCGCTTCGGCGTCTGCCAGTGCCACCAAACTCGCCGGTTTTCGTGCACAGCGCTACAAGCACACGCATCGTCCAAGCCGATGTGTTGGCGCGCTTCTTGAACGCCACAGACTCATCATGCTCCATGGTACCAATGGGGACGAGAGCATTGAGCAGGTAGTTCAAGATACCCGATCGAGGTTTCGAAGGAGTAGTTGCAAGTGGATCCGCTTTGCGAGAGAAGTTGATAAACTCCACCTTGGTCCGGTTATACGACGAAAGAAGCTCAGTTAAGCATTGAAGAAGAAAGCAGCGGTATATATAGATCGGGTGGTCATCCGCCTTGAACGCCGGTTTCTCTGCTTTCTTAGTGTTACGTGTGGCCTGCAAATCAGTGGTAGAAACAGAGGGTGAAGGTTCATCAGTAGCCATCTCCACATCAGTTTGGGTTTCCGATTGTTCAGGCGCAGATGTTTCTATAGCCTCTGTCGAAGGTTCCTTGTCATCTACATCCTTGTAAGATAGAAGCTCCGAAAGCAGATAGTGGATGACGCCATCAGGATTCTCTACAACAGGCGGTTTTAACTCTGGCCCTTTGCCCTTGTCTTTATCCTCCGGCTGGGCATCGGCTGAAGCCTGGCTACCACCTTTCGCGTTTTCGGCAGTATCATGGGCCGTTTCTTTGTCCGAGCCAGTATTCTTATCAGATTTCAAGGTGAGAACCTGTGGGCGTTGCCGGCTATCATATCGTTGCAGTTTCAGTTTTTCGTTGGAGACTTCCACAAACAATTCCGGCGACCTGAGGACGAGGTGATACATCTGCCGTACGAAGCCGGTTGTGTCGATCTGGCGAGAGGATTTCGATTCAAAGTTCGCGACGATCTCACTTCTCATTATTTGTCGAATGGTGTCCTCGTCTTCGACTATGTGTCTTAAAATCAACATGAATGCACCCTGGAGCTTTTCATTTGTGGTGCTTGAAAGCTGCTTCATCATCACAAAAAGGCGCTGTAAGCTACGCTTCTCACCCAGGCGGGTGGCAATGCTGCGATTTCGAGTTAGTATAACAAGAACTCGACAAACAGAAAGTGCTAGGGTGTCATCCTTTCCAACTCTGGGAAGAATTTCGACAAGAGCCTCGAAAAGCTGCGTCTTCTGTTCATTGGAAATAAGAGGCTCCTCTAACTGAGCGGGAGTATCATCCTCCGCGCCTGGATTCTCATTATCAGGCATATTCCATCGAATTTGGGGAGGTTGAGCGTCGTCAGAGAGTAGTTTTTCCAGGGCCAGTAGGACATGCCCGATCCACGGGAAGGACTCATCCGAAGACTTCTCGGAAGGCACAGAGATAAACCCGAGGAATGTAGTGAAACACTCCTTCAGTTCCTCCAGTGTAGCGTTATACATGTCTCTATCTTGGACTACTAGCGCGAGGAGATGGGCATAAGCAGCCACCTTCTTCCCAGCTGCTTGAAAGTTCTCCATTTGTAAAGAAACAAGAGATTGGACAAGGATCTCCCCAACCTCCTTCCGGAAGCTTTCAGGATCACGGTGCTTCTTCGTCGCAGAAGCGATCAAGTCAGCCAATTCGAAGGACACGTCATGGTGCTCATTTAGGACATCTAGACAGCGCTCAATCAGGTTCGACCGGACTTTCTCACGCTCCCTGTCTAAATCTTCGACCGTGGTAACTTCGTGTCGTCTTGTCGGTTGTTCCGTTCGCTGCTCAGAGGATGGGTCTATCGGATGGTTTGAAGGCTCTGAAGGATCTCCCCCGCTAGGATTGAGGTTACGGGTGTTACTGATAGAGGAATCTTCCCGGTCGCTGTCGACTGCGCTATGGTCATCGTTGAGAATATGACTCAATGCTCGAGCTAGGAATTCAGAGCCATGTCTGACTTCGGTTTCGACTGGCGCCCCCTGGTCTTGTTCCTGACGAGGCATGTCATCCGATCGGCCAGAAGCTTGTGCTATAAGCATTGCAAGTGTCGAACGGTCGAGGAACCGGTTCTCGAAAGGCGAGGCGTCTCCAACGACCGGGTCTTCGGAGGACTCACCACCTGATGTTCGAACAGACTCGATGTCGTTAGGAGGTGGTGGTATTCTCGGAGCAGGTAGTAACCAGTCTTGTGCCTTGCAGTATTCTTCAGCTGGGGCATACTGATTGTTGCAGCGGTACAGGGCCTCCTTTACAACTTCTAGATCGAAATCTTTTGCCTGCAAAGCGGTGACACGATCCCTGTTGATAACTAGTTTCCTCCTAGACACCTCAGCCAATGCGGGTGGTAGATTAGAGCGCTGAGCGGCCCCCGTTTCATATTCGCCGTCGAGCGATGAGCGCAAAATATCCACCAAGCACTTGATAACGGAACTTGAAGACCGGGTAGCAAAATCAGAATTCCACAAATCCCGAGCCATTGGCAATATTTCCATCCGAAGATCAACCAGGAATTGGCCAGGTTGGAAGTAGTCGGGACGGTCCCGGTCCCGATCACTGCTCGTCATGGCCTGAGTTTGACTAGACTCGACAATGTTCTTGCCCGAGGCAAGCTCAGAGAAAAAGCTAAGTATTATCTTGATACCTCCATAAGCAGATGTAAGTCGAGCTGACACGTCCTTCTCAGAGTCAGGCACCGATTCAGGAGGTGTGAGAGTCTTGACCTCACGCACGAAGACGTCGCAGATATCTTTCATGGCCTTCAAACCATGGATTCGTTTGAATGCGAAGAGAACGAGAGTGAGATAATGAGAATGCGGGCGATCTGCAGTAGCTGGATTAAAGTAGGGTTATCAGTTTCTGATCTAGTCTTCTAATAGAGAGATAGCATACCTTCAAAAAGCAAATGCGAGAATGAGGACAGGATGACAATCAGGTACGCAAATCGGAGCTTGTGATTGCCGCTAGTATTCGGGGGCGTGAACTGGAGTTGCTCGAGCACAGCGCTGGCAATGGCCTCAGCCACCGAAGTTGCATTCTGCTTCTGGTAGAGATCTATCCGCCGCTTTCCAATAAGACCAAGGCCCAAGTTATGGAAGAAACCTGTTATTGAAGAAGGCAAGGAGCTAAGAAGGTAGCGAAGCGCTTGGACATTCTTAAAAGCTACGCTACTCTCGGGGGCGTTGGAAGAATCTCCTCTGGGCTCCTGAGTAACACCTGATTGAGCAGGCTCACTCGCAGCCGAACTTTCGCGAAGGGGCGCAGGCACAGCTAAGCTTGGTTCTGCATTTGCGGGCCCCGAAGATTCATTGGGTTTTTCTGAACCCGGACCAGGTAGCTGCACTTTCGTTGCCTGGTCCCAAGTGTCAGGTATATTCTTCTCTAGTAGAATTTCCTCCCACACGCAAGCCGCATGCAAGCCCCCAAGTCGTCCGATAAGAGAACAATAACGATCGGCTAGATTGACTTGTGCAAATGCAGAAGTCTGCTGGCTGGGTCGGGTCTGATATAATGGCATGGAGTAAACTTCGCGGAGAAGATCCGTTAAGATAAGTGCAGCTACCATATTCTTAGCGAAGTATGTCCCATTATCTTTAGCGAGTTCCCAGGACTTGTCGTCTTGATCCTTGGACTCTCTCTCAAGAGGTGGCTTGATCAGAGGAGTGAAGAAGCCTGATTCCCGAGGTCCCGACAAGCGCCAGAACTCAGATAGTTGTTCCACAATCTGCTCTGCGCGATCAACAAGCCCGGGCAAGACAAGGTGAGGCTTCGTTTCCGCCAACATGTGCACCAAAACAGTGAGCTCCTGGTTAGCGTCAGTGTTATGGAAATCGAATGGAAGACTCTGCAGAGTCGCAATATCCAAAACGAATTCAACACCACCACATTCGATAAAGTAGGTGCAGTTCGATTGATTTTCAAAGAAAGCACCTAAGAATCGTAATACGGGATAAAGGTAGTCTGTAACAGTGAGGCCCGTAGAGTCGACGTCCTTAGGTTCAATGTCACTATTAGAGGCGGGGAGAACATGGCTTAAATCGCCGGTTTTCATGGTGCCACCGTCTGGTAATGCCCCAGATTTGATCTCCCGAATACCAAGATCCGACGGTGCAATATCCCCAGCGACTCTCGTGCCACCAATCCTTCGAAACAGGTGATATGCTGGACCGGAAAGGACCGGCTTTCCCTGGGAGTTATCTTTCCACAGCTTGGATCCCATACCGTCCGACCAAGCCTTACTCCTGCACAAAAAGCCAACACGTGCGACCATCACAATGACGGCAGCCATGATTGTTGACTTCAGCGCAGGATGATGTCGCACTAACTCATCAAACGTGGTCCCTAGCGAGCGTACGAGATTGGGATCATCTTTCAGGCATTTCACATGCTCGGGGTTTTCGAAGATTTCGAAAAAGCTTTCCAGTGCGTGGGATGACTGAAAGAGTTCAAGTCCAGATGAGTTAAGGCAAATAGCTCCGAAAGCCGAAGGAATGCATGATAAAGCTTCCGCTGCGGGCATGATACCCAAGGCTAACTTTACATCCTTCGACCTTGCCAGTTCATACTCCCGGGTCTTCTGTGGCTCACTACCCGACTGCCTAGTCTCGACCTCGGACAATCTAGCGGATGATTCCCCTTCAACTTCAGCACCCTCGGTATCAATAGGTAGCTTCTCTTGCGCCTTTATGTCACTGTGTGTGACAGCTTGTAAGAAGCTCTTGCTCAAACCAGCTTCAGCAATGACTGCATAACTGGTGGGCTCGTTGTGAATGAAACTGCTAAGGATATTGACTGCATTGCTCCAGACATGAGATCCAAAGACACAGGCGTTCTCAAAGACCAAACGAAGGGACGTCAGCAGTTGAGGGGAGTCAATCAAATTCCGAAGGACCCGATCAAAGCCACCGCCATTATGCTGCATGATATGATTGACGAACCGGAACATCCACCTGAGAGTCTGCTGCTGGAAATACGGGATCTGATAATCAATTGATGGGGTCTTGTGGTGAGAAGGGATTCCTGCGCCGCGGGATACATTCTCAAAGGAAGTTTTGGTTTCGAAATCGATTAAATCCGAGATTGCGTCAAACCCCTTGGCTGTGGTGAGAGTCCCAAGCGCATCACGAACCGCGTGGACAAAGGTATCGAGGAATTCCATAATTCGAGAATAAACACGACGAGCTTTCTCAGTTCGGAGGTTCAACACATCGACAAACATCGGAATTAGGCCAGCAGAAACAAGGGTCTCCGGTGTCCTCGTGCTTGAGCCTGGAAGTGTTCGCAGAAGTGCAAGTAACGCATCCCGCCACTCATCCTGACTACCATCATCCGTCTTATTGTCTTCTGAGCCTAGTTCATTGACAGCCTTCCGGGTCAGGAACATGAGAACACCATGGTTTACATTAACGCTTAACGCGGCACAGACGTCGATTGCTCGTGCTTTGTGCTTAGCCAAAGAGTCAAGAGCCTGGAGCACCAATGTCTGTACACCTCGGGAGACTGAAAGATCACCACTTGCGCCTAGATGAACCAGCTCGCCCAGTTGAAAAGCCAGCTGCAGACGTTTTGGCTGTTCCATATCGTACTGGAGGATCTTCTGTTGAAATAGCGACTCGGGATATACGTATGCTAAGTTGGTAATAGCAAGCACTCTGATTGTAAGAATCTGTTCGCGGCTAGAAGGAGATGTTGCCAGCCCCTGTGCCGTCCGAATTCTGTGGAGCAGATCATACTTGGAGTCTTCAGGTAACTCTTCTGCATGCGATGCAACAAGACTATCGGGTGTCGAGGAAGAGATCCTAGAGTAAGGAATATCAAGAACCTTCCCGCCCCTTGTCACTTCTTCCAGTTTCCCTGAGGGGGTATTCGCGGCAGAGCTAGGAGAATCCTCCATGATCGATGTGCGGCTCAAACGAGGCGTGGGGTGGGTATGACTTCTACGCAGAGGTGTTGGTGTGGTGGGAGCTTGCGTCGGCAGCCCACCATGTACGGCCTCCGACGTCGCCTTCGCCTGGTCTGAAGTGCCAGACGGATAATAAAGCAGATGTACATGACCCCACTCTTCCCAGCCCTCACTTTCGCGCACAAGCGTAACTAGGTCGTTGGCATCGTGCTTGGTTTGGGGTGGTTTCTCCTTGCCCTTAACGCCAACAGGAGGGGATACAGGTGTCTTGTTGGATACGGAAGGGCGCGGGAAGGGCGCAGCAATCTTTTGCAGTTTTTCCAGATCGATGTTAAAGTGGGCTGCCAGCAGGCTCTGTTGGAGGTGGGTACTACCCCGCTGGCGAGAATGATATCGTTGAGCCAAAGAGAGTGACAAACGAAGCGTAGACTGAAGGAGACAGAGTGACGTAGTATTCAGAAGTTCCCCTAGCCGTTCGCTGCTGCTATACAGGCTGCGATTACCGCACTTATCCAACAGTAATCTGGAAAAGTCGAGAATTGCTTCCAAGAGCTCTCTGTCACCCTCTACACCATAGCCAAGAGCGGTTAGCTTAACATCGATATCCTCCGGGCCTGGCTTGTTGTCATCGCTTGCATATGAGTCCACTAGAACATGTCTGCTGAACGGCTTAGTTTGAGGGCCATTATTTAAACCATATTTCTCATTGGCGGCAGCCAAGATCTCGTCGAAGCGGTTCAGGACATTGATCCAATGATATAGATCACCTCTTGGGAAAGGCCATAAGCGAGGAAAGGTGTTGAGATGTGAGGGAAGCTCAGGGACGGGTATAGTTGTAGCACGAGATACGAAATCTGACAGATAAGGGGACTATATTGACAAGAAAAAAAATTTCAGGTCAGCTTTAAGACAGCACGGCAAGGCACGTAACTCACGATCGTAGCCTCATGTTTTTGGCTCGCCACCTTCTTAATTCTCCCCATGATGACGTTTAAATCAACAGGTAATCATGAGGGAGCTGGAAATGAACCCTAGGAGGATTCCTCCTAGTTGAGGGTGGGGAGGTCGTCAAGACCGAGAACGCGGAGAACGTTGCGAGGCGCCTTATGACGTTTTGGGTACCTCTTCTGCCTCAACAAAATCAAAAGAGCGAAATGAGACTCTGGGATAGCTGTAACCAAGAATCTCGAGATTGTAAGTAGGGGAAATAGCGAATGTAGAGGTAGAAACCGACGTGGTCGAAGAGGTTATACCCGGATAAGTTCAAAGGACTAAAAGAATATGATGAGGTGGGTGTTGTTGCGGCTTTCAGTTAGTACGAAGTACCGCTGGGCGTCAGAAGAACTGGGAAACGGTGCAGGTCGTTCGCCCTGTAATATTTGACATCCAGATGAATTTAAACAGTATTGAGCCGCACACACAGTGAATCGGGGGGAGGGGTGTTGGTGAGGGAGAGGACGTGGGCGAGGTTTGGATGGGGGTATGAAAAGAAAGATGAGTAAAGAGTTGGAAGGTTCGTGAAATTATCCCAATAATGGAGCTTCTTGTTCAGGTTCTCTCCCGTTGTGGCTCATTCACCTGGACCAGTGGTAAACTTACAGTCAGAACCGGAGCGGGTCTTCTTCCCCGCCGAGACAACAAGTCAGCCCTGCACTACTTACAACTTTACTAACTGTTACTTAACTACTTTACTGCCTAGAAACTAAACATTTGTATACTTACTTCCAATTTTCGGACGGATTCACTCTCATCCGAATATGCCAGCAAACAACCTAATTGACTTAATTTGGCCGGGAGTCGCTACTAGTAGTACACTCCTCATACACTGTATCTTGTATTCGTTCAGTTTGATCTCAATTACTTTCATTCCTGGTATTTCAGGCCATGCATCATATATATTCACGTCACTACCCCTCATCCCACCGGAATCCACTTTACTACCTCATATTTCATGTATCCTTATGCTCTCATCCTTCTCCCTTTCTCTTTTCTCCCTACAAGAAAGTTAAATGGGGCTCAAAAAAGCAACAGCAAACTACGTATAACACTCCCACCTACAGCCAATTCAGCCGGGAAAATCTCAACTTATCTTTCGTAGTGCCTTACTGTACAACCAAATAATGATTTAATAACACGGTCAATAGTACAACAGTGCAGCAATTTCAGTATTACCCGAGGGAGGCTTGTTGTCAACATTACGCTCATCACAGGCCAGACCTTACCTCTCCACTCGCGGCAATTCACCATCCCATTGAACCTTCATGCTCGTTGGGAAGGGGGAAAATCCGCTTTGGTCTGGAGTCATGTACTTTGCAATTCCACCAGGCCCAGACAACCTTTTCAGCTGCCCCTGAGGCCCTGGGGCACGGCGCAAATTATCCAAGCGTCCGATGACCTTGAGCATGGTGGTAAGCGCTAGCTTACAAAGCCCAATACCTAAACACTGATGTGGACCAAAACCGAAATGAGCGTAGAGATCCATATCGCGGTCAAGCCTGACCTTATCAGGCTCTGGGAAACTTGTCGGGTCCATGGAAGCGGAAACCTAGAAAAGTGCAAACAGTAAGTTGTCTGTGCCCGCAATAGTCGTGTTTTGTGTCCTTTAATAGGTATTGGCCTCACTCACCAAATTGCAGAGAATGTGTTGCCCTGCCTTGAGGTTTAGCTTTTCGCCGTTGTCTTCAACAACAGTGGGCTTGGCCACCATCCGAGGTAGTCCCACGGAAGACCGTAACCGAGCGCCTTCCATGAAGCTTCATATGGTTAGTCGAGAGTAAGGAACCTGGGGCAGGGTTTCATACTATCTTAACAGTAATTCGTCCGTTTCCGGCGCATCAACCTTCGCCAGCCGTTTGATATCAGGCAAATGGACCGAGCCTTCCTCCGAAAGGTAATAGTCAAGACACTGTGAAAAAAGCTGCGCCTGGTTTGCTACCATCCCCCCAGCCGTTGGCAGAATATGAGTCCATACAATCTCATCCGCTGGCAGTCCACTGGCAAGGAGGCGTTGGATCATATGGACACCGTATTCGCTGAGCACGTCATGTCGGTGTAAACTACTCACTAGGTTCGCAATGAACCCAGTATTGTTGACAAGCTCGACATTAGCCATTGCCAACTGTCCAAGCTGTTGCGTCACTTCCCGGGCAGCTTGGTTAAGTTCAAACGAGTTCGCAGGATCCGCATCGTAGAAGATTGAGGTGAAAACAACAGCCATGATTTGGTAGAGCTCGGATTCCGTGAAGACTCCCCGCGGGTTAGATTCGGTTTTCAAGGGCAATGAGAAAACATTTGCGCAGAAATTAACCTGAGCGGGATTTGCAATGTCTCGTACAATGTCAACTTGATTGACCCCAGCAATCTTGTAAGAATTCCTGTCCAGAAGTTTCAGAGTTATGTCCTCATAGAATGACTTGACTTCATTTTCCCATCTCTTCCGGTACAAAGCAGCTCCCATCATTTTGCGCGATGCGGCATTCGGAAGCCTATCCCCGGACAACATAAAGTCTCTGCCAAAAGGCTGTTTGCCACGGTGCATCAAAAACTCAATCTTTGAGCCCCATGTGACCTTGAATGTCTCTTGATCAGACAATATTGACATACAAGCCGAATGAGAGTTAATAAACTTAGGTGGGGGAGTGTAACCAGGCTTGTCCCAGCTGTATTTCTCGGCAAACCCAAGCTTTGTCAGTATCTTCTTGTTTTCAGATGGAATAACCAAAGGGAGATGTGCGTAGATTGAGTTTCCCTTGAAATGATTCGGGAATGCCCGCAACACAAGCTTATAGAACACTTGGCCTTGATCGACTGAATCTTTAGGTTCAATCTCGCTAAAGGCCCAATTTGTAAGATGCCTCGGGGTGAAATCGACCGTGTAGAAGCGATCGCCTCGAACCAAGGCAACTGCGTCGGAGAGAATGGCTCTTGAAATTGTGAAGTTGGTACACAAGCCACTTCCAGGGATCACGGCTTCCTTGGTATCCTCGACGATAACACCGGGGTAGATCTCCACATGGTCTGGGTGATCATACAGTCGCTTGAGCTGATCAGATATGAAAGGGTCAGGATTGATCTCCTCGAAAGTTTTATAAGGGGTCAGGTTAAAGTAGTTCCGGAACTCGTTCAAGGTAGCCAAATTCCAGGAGCGAGCTTGTTTAATACCCAAAGCTTCGATGCTTTTGAAGATCGTTGGAACATTAGATGCACCAAATGCGCCTACACAGTCCTCAACACTGTCCTCAAAGATTTTAACGAGACAGTCATCGTCAAAGGATCCATCAGGCTTGCGCTGTAAGCCAGCAAATGGACGATCTTGGGGTTGCTCTGGAAGATCTGCCTCCCATTTTCCGAGACCTCGTACAAACTCCTGCAGGGAGACACTGCTCGGGTCCCTTCCAGGAAACATATCTTTGTACAAATCTTCCGTCCACTTCTCGTCACGCTGGGAAATGCAAGAATGCCATCTGTACACGAGGTTGAACTCAGCCGAGACTTGGTTACCTGTGGCCTGAGCGGCTGCTTCGCCGAGCAAACCATCCTTCATTTCAGCACGAGGATCCAAGCTCCAAAGGCTGTCAGTTCGGTTGACGTTCAAGATTGTTCGGACGTAGTCTTTGAGGATTATGTTAACATAGAGGCCGCAGGTTACTAGCCGACCGGTCTGGAACAGGTCGTTATCATATCTTGCGTATTCCTTGGTGTTTGCTTCATCCGGCTTGGTGAAACGGCCGCCTTCGTTTATTGACGCCAGCTGCTCAACGACGTAGTTGTGAAATCGGTTAAACATGATCAATATTACGCCAATACCCGGGGGGAACCCGAGTACACGCTTAGTGGAGAAACAGTCCGGCTTGAGCTTTCCATCCTTGAAGGTTCTGACAAGGTTCTGCTCGTCTTGGTTATTCCCATACAGCGGCGAAAGATCGAGATATGAAGATGTTAAGGAAATCGTGTCGTCGTTGCGGTCCGTTTGAAATAGATCTCGGTAAATGTTAGATAGAAATGGGCGATGAGCGTTATTGGCCGCTACTCACCATGGATAATAATGGAGGCGATGTAGAACAGAATACTAGAAATCTTGTTTGGGTGTTCCTTGAAATCTTTGCGTGCCAAAAGCGAATCGAAAAGCGTTTCTGGGTCCGGGAGCGCAGGAGATTGCAATGTCTTTGGCCGAACGGATCTCGCGTAATGAGAGCGAGCAGCTCCAATATGAGGCCACAAAACGTTCTTTTTAGCATTAGCAAGTACTCTACTCCAAGGGGGGGGTAGGGAAGGTTTACATTGCCTGAACCATCTGCTTCTCGATACGAGTATTCGCGGCCAAGGTACCTGCCTTCATTGTTAGGACATGCTCACACGGCTCATGTTTTAACGACCAACGTACGAAACCGGGGGATGTTCCAAATCTTTCCATAGCTGGTTGAGGAAGGCATTTGTCAACTCCTTTCCGACCCGAGAGGTGGAAGGAAGTGCAGAGGTAAGCTAGAATTAAGATTCTCATTAATACAAGACGCGACTACTCGTCCTAACGATTGCGGCAACAAACCTGGATCAATCGCTCCATTATATAATGCTTATCATTGAGAGGCTCTCCCGTGGTGGCATTTTTGGTGAGTTCCACGATCGTCTTGACATCGCTGAAATCCATACGGCCCAGATCTCTGACAATTCCCGTGCTATTTGACTCCTTCACATAAGATCCATCCCCTGTTTCGGTGGGCAGCGGCCGTAGTGATGCAGACACGACCTTTTCAAGTTGAGAAACAGTCTTTCCTAGTCCATTGATCACACCACCATTACTCTCTTGCTCTGTCATTGTGAAGAAGAAGAGCACAGAGGACTATCCACAACCGTCGAAGCAACAGAAACCAGAAGAAATGGCAAGTATATTAGCTGCTATTGAATATCAGTGCTAATGAACTCAAAAACAACGGTAGCTCCTGTCCCTCCATTGCCTTCCTTCCTAAGCAAAGGAAGAAGAGATAATCATATGGTTGTCGTAAAGATTGAGCAAAGTCAGAAGACAAATAGAGATGCATCTTAATGGCACGAGGGGCTCATAGTCACCCACCTATATCAAAAATCCAAGCAAAAGATCGCCCAGAGCTTCGAAGAACCTAAGAAATAAAACGGGCGCGACGCTGGTAGTGACCGATTTAATAAAGATACAATGAAGCAGCTACCGAACTCCCAGAGGGAAAAAGGGGAATCTACTCATGAACCGTGGTATTTAAACGTAAGACAGGAGAGATAAATAAAAAAGAACAGGAAAGGTTTCCTGTAACCGGTTTTTATATGGCCACAACCATAAGGGCCTAGTTCTCCTCGAAGGATTACGGTGCGGCTGAAGAATTAGAATCAGCTCAAGATGGTCAGCTCCGATGTGATTTGGATTTATTAGAAAGCATACAGCCAACTGTTCGCCATCTCTCCTCCCTTGACAAGGAGAGCCCCACTGGCACACCTGCCAGTGGGATGGCGTTGATTTGATTCGCGCACGGAGTATACGAGTCGACGGCTGAGGAAGACTAATAATACGACCTTGCCATCTATGGCGGAGTAAAATCCACGCAGGCCGTGGGGAATTCTAGGCCGAAACTAAAGAGAAAAACCACAGTACCTTGGAGCCCGAAAAGCCCCCCTGTATCCAAGGTTCACCATGAACGGCTCTGTCTGCTAACTATTGGATCAAATTGGTTTGTGGGACTGGGAGGCCCGATCTGCGACTTGGGAGGGTGTTCAGCAAGGTGGCGCAGAAACGCAACCGGAAATTTGTCTGTGGTTCCATTCATATTTATTGCTCTAAGTAGGTGATTGATGGTTCGTCGGCATTGCCAATTCTCACGGGTTGGCCAATTGTGACCTGAGAAGACATGATCATGATATCTACACTCCTTTGCATGTTACAGAAGCCGTCATAGGCGTCTGACACAAAACATTAATTTTCTTAGTTTAGCATTAGGTACCAAACGAGGGCCAATCATGTGACACCGATCATGGCTGGCTGAACTGACTCGCCTAAAGGACAACTATCGTTGTAACCCGCCTTTCTTACGGAGGCAACAGGAGCTGAATATTAAGTGATATCCATCCATAATTAGAAGATATGCCATAAATACACGGGATACCTCGGAAGAAAGCCTTCAATGGGTAAGCTGCGTATTTTTGCTTTTGTCTCTTAGTCTAGTGGTGGTCAATGCATGGTCCAGAGTATTTCGGTGATAGTATTACTACGGAGTACTCGGAGTAGGAGATTCATACCCTGCACGTCCCTGATCTGCAAGATGCTTCCTCCCCCATATGACTCCAGTCTTCGAAGCATTTTCTCAATCGCCTGACGTGCCATCACTTTGTCTTGACTCTTCAAAGCTCCTGGAAAGTTTAAGTGGTTGTTTCTTGGCGTTTCCCCACCTTCAAGCTCTCAACTTTAAATTTTAATTTTCCGTCCTCAACATTTACCAAAGCCGAACTGTTGATGTCATGTGACTACCGGTCGAGCCGAGGTCAATTGACCTATCACCAATCGTGTCTTGATGTTCTTCCCCCTCGAAATATTTGATATTGGTCATCGCCTAAACTGCATTCAGTTGTCAACTTGCGAGTTTAGTCCTTGAATCTGGGTATCTAGACGGCACATCTTGAATTTCAATAATGGCGCCAGCAAGTATTACATTAATTGTTGAGCCCCGGGGTATGTATGCCTCCTGCACAGGCTGCCAGTCATTGGCACCAATCTTATATGCCTCACATCTCCCTACACATACTTACTCTACTAGGCAAACCGATCAAGAAACTCCCTAAGGAAATTCAGATCAGCCCCAATGCTCCCGCTCAGGACATCTACACGGCGCTCGCGGCGGCCTCCGGCTTTTCCATTCATCGCCTAAGAATTACTAAAGGAAGTGACCGCAGTGTAGTACCTAATTCGAAAGAGACCAAAGTCGATGATACCGGTCTAAAGGAGAGAAGTGTCGTCCATGTTAAGGACCTTGGTGTGTGAAAGTGCCGCTTCGGATCGTTATGTGCAACAAGCTAACACAATCTCTAGGCCCTCAAATTGGATGGCGTACCGTATTCATCATTGAGTATTTCGGCCCTCTGGTTATCCCTGCTCTGTTCCTCTACCCTCTTCGTCCATATCTCTATTACAACTTCGACAAGCCACTTCCCGAGCCATCCTACCTTCAGCAAATGGTCTGTGCATTATTGTCCATTCATTTCCTCAAGCGTGAATTCGAGACTATCTTCATCCACCGCTTCAGCAATGCCACGATGCCAGCACGCAATATCTTCAAGAATAGCGCACACTATTGGGTCCTGGCTGGCTTGAACATTGCCTACTGGGTTTTCCGTCCCGACGCATCTGCAGTCAGCGAACTGAACCCTGCTCTTCTCTATGCTGGTCTCGGCCTCTTCGTTTTTAGTGAACTGGCCAATTTGAACTCGCATTTGGTGCTACGTGACCTGCGCCGCCCGGGTACCACAGATAGGGGTATCCCCTCAGGATTTGGATTTAACCTTGTCACCTGCCCGAACTACCTGTTCGAGATCATGGCCTGGATCGGTGTCTATCTCGTTAGCGGTCTCAGCTGGAGCGTGCTGTTCTTCATTGCCGTCGGCGGTGCGCAGATGGCCGCGTGGGCTAAGAAGAAGGAACGCCGTTACCGTAAGGAGTTCGGTGACAAGTACAAGCGCAAGAGCTTCGTTATGCTTCCTGGTCTTTTTTAGATTTCACGAAAAGAGCTCAAATCACGTACTTGTGAAAGACTGTGGTGAGGTACGGCTAGCCCTTACCATGTTGCCCCCCCCCCCCCCTAACCACTCCGAACCTGGTAACTCTCATGTACATTGTTTTAGATAGAGCCGTCGCAACAGCAGTCCGTGGCAGGGGACAGGTGTTTCTGCTAGCATGATGAGAAACTACTAAAAAACTAATCATGACCGGTAGCACGGACTTTTTGTTGTCTACTCATAAGTTCCGACTGTACGTTTACTCAAGGTACTTCTTTCCAAAAATTCAGAAATAGTTATTTAGTATTCGTTATATTAAACATCCAAAGCTAGCAAATGAAAAACGCTCTATATGGCAAAGGTGCCTCCGGCTCCAAAACACCAGCAAACCAAGTCGCAGGGATCCGCCCAGGACGCAAACTTCTGGGGCAGTCCGTATATCCTCTGTTAATGAAACTTAGTGCTCAGACGTACAAGGCGATCAATCATTTTTGAGTTTTTTGCTCCATAGACGGTAATATGGCTCCATCTCTTTCTCGCAATTTCGCTTCGTATCTGTGTCACATCCGAAGAAGCGAATGACCAAGTCACCGTCCTTATAGTTTCCATCCGCGCCTGCGCCCAACGAGTCCTTGCTGTATGCGTTGATTGTTCGCTGAGGAACCAAGGCTAGTCTGGCCAGAATAGTCGGGTGCCACTGGAGGATATGATCCTGAAAAAATGACTGCCGTTAGCGTCTGTGTTACAAGCGGTCGAGCGACCCGATACGGAGCTAGGATAAATATTACCAAAGCATGTGTCTCGGCCTTGGCGAAGTTGTAGCTGCGATACAACGGATCGAACCATATGTCGAGGAATGTCTGCGCAAACTCTCCCTTTTTGATGACGAAGCTTCCGGAACTAAGACTCTCGCTGTCTGTGCTGAGAATGAGGTCTACATCCTGGGGCTGTAGATGCGAAAAGGTCTTGATTATGCTATCCGGGGGGACGACGGGGACGTCCTTGAGCATCAGCGAGTCTAGACGACTCTTTTCAAGGAGATGCGACTCCAGTGATTTGCTCGGGTTCATGATCAGCGCATGCGCGTCGAGGTAGAAGAAGTGCTTCGAGTACGGATGGGCAGCCATCGCATGTCGAACGGCTGGGACGACGCCCCAGCTTCGCGGGGCGCTCTCTAGTGTAGGTTCGTAATCGGTTATGTTGGCAAAGAAATTCGTATAACCTTGAGCAACGCATGTACTGTAAGTAATTATGACCAGCCGGGGAGCCGTGTGTTCACGTACCATGTTGCTTGGCGTATTCTTCTCTGTTCTTGGTGATCTTTTGGATGTAATCAGCGCTCCAGCGGGCACGGTCTAGAACTGTCACGATGACAAGACTTGAAGTCCCGGCCGGTGCTGCAGGGGTTCCTGTACTCGAATAAAATAGCTGCGACAATAAGAAATAAATCACCACCAGTAAGAATCCTAATATCGCAACAGCTTTAAGTTGTTTCCTGCGTTGTAATGACAGCCGGGAAGAGCGGCCGTATAGAGGAGCATTGACGTTCCTCCGAGGTGGTAGAGCGAACTGCATGGCTGAACGATTTGCCCCCAGCGGTGGTTTGCTGGGTGACTGAGAGTACAGTTGGACGAAACTATCGATCAGCACATTCTAATAGAAAGTAGACCCTGGGCTGTGTGGAATCGTAGATATGTAGTTTGCAGCGTCGCAGTACTTCTGGAACGGTCTTATCTAGTATCTGCCGCATCCGGAAATTAAATGCGGATCATCAACGGCCCGACGAATTATCCAAGACATTCCTCAGGTAATTTCTTGGTTGGTTGTTGGTCGTTGGTTGTATGGGCGGTTAAATAGTGTTCTGATTTTAAGAAGTCTTGTAGGAAAGTGTCAAGATCCCGTACACCTGGCGTGAAAGGCTATAGCAGTGGTACTGTATGGAACTGTCCCTCCTCTACCCCATCCAGGTTATTTCTATAACGAACGATTTATGTTTATATTTAACCCAAAGTAGCATTGACAACGTATAAGTACACTGAAGAGCTAATCATGCATATTCAAGGAAATAAATGCAACAACTGAGAGGCAGTTGTATGCTGGCCTCCGCCGTCCCTCCCAGTTATCAATATCGGGAAGTGGTATATGAGGCATTGCGGACCATGACCAAAATAATAATACAGGCGCCCATCCATTGATCACCGCAAATCAGAAAAAATCAACTGTCCAAGGTGCTTCTCCAGAAGCTTTTCTTCCTCTCTCCTTAATACTGCTTCTCGTTGTAGGTTGGCTTCGTGACTTCCTTGATGTTGGTCAAATCCTCCGCCTGCGCCTTAATTTCGGCTTCCTTTTGCGCCACCCACTCCTCGAATGAGGGCGGTTCGGGGAGTCCTAAGCGCTTCCGTTCTTGTCGGAATTGCTCTTGGATCTTCGGGGTCTGCATGACCTTCCACCTCAACTGCCACCCGAACACTCCAAGTTCCTTGACCCGCCCCAGCCGGTCGTCAAGAAGGTAGTTGTCGAGCCCCCCAGACTTTCGGATTGTTCGCAAAGCCTTACGTGTGACCTTGATAAACAGCCACTCATCAAGCGCTTCGCTGTAGATCTTCTTTCGGCGAACATTTGGCTTCCAGAAGCGTCGGGTTTTCCCCTCATTCCGACCTTGGGAGATCTTGTTTCCGAATTGGATCATAACGCCTCCATAGAGACCGGTGTTCGACTGCTTGTAGACATAATTGGGGCCATAAGGGTAAGGAGGAATGTAATCAGGCAGCTGTTTCGTCTTCTGCGTGGCTAATGTCGTGGAAAAGGACCGTTTAGAGGCGGTTAACGAAAGGTTGCGAAAAGCCGTAGAGAGGGAGAACGGGACGAACAAAGCCGAACGAGGCTGTAAACCCGCCATTGTCTTGATCAAAAGGTCGATATGGTATCGACCATGACAGGGAAAAACAGTCGAGAGGAAGTGAACGGCGTCGAAGGACACGACGGGTAATCCGATAAATATGGAGGGCCGGAGTAGTTCGTTGACTACCTCAGTGAGGTGAAAGAATTTGGGAGTTGGCTTCACCGCCTTAGCAACGGGCGGCTATCATTGAGCGGTCCGCTAAGCTGCGCTTTGAATTTCGGCCAGAGCATCCATCGCTATCGTCCTTTCTCCAGTTTTCGCTATTGGCTCATCAATTTCATTTTTTCTCAGTAATACATAATTGACATCTCAATCCCTGACCGTTCCGATCATAGTTGAATTAGCCTATCGTGACTTCTGATTGAGGTCGCAACCCTTTCACCATGGTCCAGATCAGCGAAGTGAAGGGCAATTCGCGCGAGAACAGGACCGCCGCGCACACGCATATCAAGGGTCTTGGATTACGTTCTGACGGCACTGCAGAGGCTTCTAGTGATGGATTTGTTGGTCAAAATACCGCCCGTGAGGTGCGCGATGCTCTCCCCCTCCGACCGCGTTATTCGACGATAACAATACTAACTAGCTCTCCTCAATAGGCATGCGGTGTTGTCGTCGATTTGATCAAAGCGAAGAAGATGGCTGGGCGTGCTGTTCTACTTGCCGGTGGACCGGGAACTGGAAAGACGGCGCTCGCCCTTGCCGTTTCACAGGAACTGGGAACCAAGGTCCCATTTTGTCCGATCGTTGGCAGCGAAGTCTACTCTGCTGAGGTTAAGAAAACGGAGGCACTTATGGAGAACTTTCGGAGAGCGATTGGTGTGCAGCGCTTTTTTTTTACAGGTTGAAATGTTCGCGGTTAACACGCTTTTAGGTCTCCGTGTCCGTGAAACGAAAGAAGTGTACGAAGGTGAAGTCACCGAGCTTACGCCTGAGGAAACTGAAAACCCGTTGGGAGGCTATGGACGTACAATCAGTCACTTGATTATCGGATTGAAGTCTGCGAAGGGAACCAAGAAGCTACGCCTTGATCCCAGCATTTATGAAGCTATCCAGAAAGAACGAGTCACTGTTGGAGATGTTATCTACATCGAAGCGAACACTGGTGCTTGTAAGAGAGTTGGACGATCCGATGCATATGCGACCGAGTTTGACCTTGAAGCGGAAGAATACGTTCCTGTACCCAAGGGAGAGGTTCACAAGAAGAAGGAAATCGTACAGGACGTGACATTACATGACCTGGACATGGCCAACGCTCGACCACAAGGTGGACAGGACGTTATGAGCATGATGGGACAACTGATGAAGCCCAAGAAGACCGAAATCACGGATAAGCTGCGCCAGGAGATCGACAAGGTTGTTAGCCGATATATCGACCAAGGAGTTGCTGAGCTGGTTCCTGGTGTTCTCTTCATTGATGAGGTATGTGACTTATCATGACTGCGTTACCGCCCTACGTTTCTAACATTCCCATTCTAGGTTCACATGTTGGATATCGAATGCTTCACCTATCTCAACCGGGCACTTGAGTCCACAATCTCCCCCATCGTCATCCTCGCCTCCAACCGTGGCCACACTGTCATCCGCGGTACCGACGACATTTCCGCCGCACACGGCATTCCTTCCGACCTCCTCGCTCGCCTCCTTATCATCCCCACCCACCCTTACTCTTCTGACGAGATCAAGACTATCATTCGCCTCCGTGCCAAGACGGAAGGTCTCAACATCACCGATCCCGCCCTCGACAAGATCTCCGAGCACGGCAGCAATGTCAGCCTGCGGTACGCGCTGCAATTACTGACCCCAGCTAGCATCCTTGCACGGGTCAACGGACGGCCAGGAGGTATCGAGGAGGCCGATGTGGCCGAATGCGAAGACCTCTTCCTTGATGCAAAGAGAAGTGCGACAATTGTAAGCCAGGATAGCGAGAAGTTCCTTTAGAGGGTATTTTGTGGAAATGAAGCAGATTTTTCTTGAACTAATTCTTTGGGTTGAGAAAAGAGCACAAGAGTAAAAGAAACTGAAGAAAAGAGAGCAATATGTATACCACGTCTGATGTATCTTGCACTGGCCAGGCGAATGATCCATCATAGTCATTTAACGTTAATGTCAACTAGTCTCATGTTTTCATTGATCTCATTTCCGCTATAGAATCCAGTTCTATAAAAGTTTTCTATCATCAAAGCGGTCCACTAAGATTTAACTATTCGATCCCCACCCAACATCCACTCAAACATAGTCTCAACTCTTGAGACAGGGAACCCAAGCGCCCCCAATAAGATCCACGAAATCTGGAAAACCAGAACATAGACCCGAGCCAGACAAAGTGCCGTCCGAACAAGATGGTCCTTCAAACTTAGCTCTATAGGTGGAGATTTCGAGGAACACATGGGATCAGGATGGTATTGAACCTCAAAAGGTATCTGAGCACCTAAATGCTCAATAGCCATCTCGAGACCAGAAGTAACCGCATCTTCGAGAAACCCACGTCCGGTCCAACGGAAGCCGTAGCTCAATCCCCTCTTGCTCTGAATCAAAGGAAGACGGCTTTGAGCTTGGAGAGTTGCGGTGCTGAGTTCGAGGTCGGTGTATTCCCATATGCTGTGTGCGAAGCGGGGATGTGGCGGCGTAAATGGGTTCAGAGTGATGTATAGCCGATCGAAGAGACAGGTTGGGATATCTTGGAGGGAGTTTACGTTGTATGTGAGGCTGGATTTGCGGGGTGCCCCCGCCGGAGAGTCATGCTGGGGGTGATCGGTGAGGTCTAGGGTGTAGTTGTTGGTGGACCAAGAGCCATGGATGTTGGGTGCCAGCTAGTTTCGAATGCATAAGTGGTGGTTCAATTGTGTCGCTTATGGTAGAGGGCCGTGGGTTACTTACAAAAGGATCAGAGTGTAAGACGGCGATATTGTTGGTTGTTTTGAGCCCCTGGATGATTTCCATCTCTTCGGTATCTATATTGGAACCTAGTATCTTAAGGATCTCGTCGTTGTCCACAGCGAAGATTATATGATCGAAGTTTAATTCTCTCCCATCCGCCGTGAAAATGCTATATTGTCTTTTACCCATACGGCCTATCTCCCGGACGCTGGTATTGAGGTGCACATTTTCAGGGGAGAATTCCCTGGCCATGGTCTGAACAACATGGCTTGTCCCGCCGTCGATACGCCGAAAATCTGGCGTAGTTCGCTGTGTGTCAAAGAGTTGATGGTCGCATAAACTGCGAATGAGGGTCGTCATAGGAAAATGTGGAAGTAGCCTTCCAATATTCGTCCCCCACAGGGTTGAAAGCAAAGGCGCTAGGTACTCGTCGCAGAGGCTCTTTGAATACCCTTCCTTCGAAAGAAATTTATGTGTGCTGAGCGGCTGGTGAACGTTGGTTTTGTCATGGGATCGACGCTTGTCTATCAATATATCCATGGCCAAATAGTTGAACCATATGATGTCGAACAACAAACGAAAGGTTCCTAAACTGCACAACATCCACGGGTGCAGAAGAATAGTATTCCAAACACCGCCACACCAGTCATAAGTATCTACACCGTTTGACACGCCAAAACTAAATGGTACGGCGGATGTGCTTATTCCTAGGTAGCGGAGCAAAGACACGAGATTGGCTGGATATAGATGTTAGCCCTGAACTGCCCTTCTGGTATAACAAAACTGACGAGAAGCTCCGGCATTGAAGGATGGCGATTCTGTGTTCACATTGACTTCTTTCCCACTATGTTCTAATGGTAGGGACTTGATACGCCCACCCAAGCTTGCCGAAGCCTCAAACAGGTGGACATCATGCGCCGAATGTTGCAATGCCCAGAAGCAAGTAGTGCCAGTGCAGCCGCCGCCAACAATAGCGACTCGTTCGGAGTGAGGAAGCGGCATGGGATAGAAGTTCTCTGATAACCAGCTTCCTATCCGATTAAAAAATCAATAACAGCAAGTTAAAGGCGGAAACGGCCTTCTATACGAAATGCAACAGTTGGTGCACAACTGTTGCACGGGTTGGGGATGAAACAGGAGATAGATCTATACTACTCGCGCCCAGTCAGACCTCAGCTCATACTTTCCGGGGGGGTGGCGAGAAATAGGGTGGTATTAAAGTATGGCGAAAGGATTACGGAGTAGTTCAGGAGGAAACGAGAGAATGTCAACATAACGCGGTTACGGGGCTCATCGAGACACGCTCTCCAGCCTACTAGGGTGTGATCGTATCAGATGACAGGGCGGTTATTCATGGGTGAACCAGCGGCAAATTGGCTTTTTAAGGGGGAAATAAATATCGCATTATGACACTCCAAAGCACCCAAAGTGGTCATTGGCCAGGTTCCGATGGGGTTCTTTTTCCACAGGGTTAATAGGTTGCATACTCCACAAGCTCCAGTTGTAATAGCTGGGTGGCTCATACATGGTATCTGCACGCATATCAGATTTCGTTGATCGTGGGCACATCAGTTGCACTAGTTCGTTAACTATGAAAAAGGCTGACAGATGACGTATATTCTTGCACGGAAGATCAAGAGTATTACAAGGAGATCCGCCAATCAGTCCAGAATTATACTTACCTCCAGTATACTTGACCTTACTATAGAGTACCTAATACGTAGTTGTACGGAATACATAGCGTACATAGTAAGAACGATCAAAAACGGACACCTCAACCTCGGCCGCGCATCACGTGTGGATCGGGGTGTTCCTGTCCCGGAATGACAATCATTGGCATCCTATCGTCATTCTGCCTACTCCGTACTTTTCCCCTCATTCAACCAGCAGACATTCACAGCTTTCGGTCTTGTTCGTGTGCCCTTCATTTCGCGCATCAGCGACCACTCCCTACATTGTGTAGAGAGAAAAGTGTGTGTTCTCCTGCTAAGTTCGTTCTGTGATCGAAGGTGCCACCAGCCACCGCAAGATAAGGTGGTCCCCCGGAATCCGCCTGCCTATCAGCGACTATTGAGCGCTTTAAAAACCCAATTTAGACCAACGTCGCAACATACACAAATTTCCTTTTTTTTTTTTTTCTTTTTCTTTTTTTCACCTAGATAGCATCTCATCATCATGTCGAACCCGTTAGATACCGATGCCGGCTCAGAGCTGTTCAGTAGTTACGAGGCCGAGCTGAAACTGATACAGGCCGATCTGAACCAGACATTGGACCAGATCGCCGAGTCGAGTGGAGAGCAACGGAAATCGTCAATACGGAAAGCGGAGCAAGTGCTAGATGAAGCTACTGAGCTGGTTGGTTGCTTACCTTACAATTCTCCGTGAAATCTCATTGACAGGTCCGATCATTTGCAGTTGGACCAGATGCGCATGGAGAAGCAAAACATCCCCTCGGCGGCACGGTCAAAAGTTAACGCACGATTCCGCAACTATGCCACGGACCTTGATGAGTCGAAACGCAAGCTCAAGTCTCTTTCTGACGACCGAAAAGCGCTCTTTGGCGATCGCTACACCGACGACCCGCAGGATGTTCACCTGGAGCAGAGACAGCAGCTTCTGTCCGGCACGGACCGCCTGGAGCGCAGCTCTGCCAGACTCCAAGAAAGTCAGCGGATTGCTTTAGAGACGGAGGATATCGGCCGCAACACGCTAGCAGATCTGAATCAGCAACGGGAAACCATTATGAATACCCGGAACAATCTGCAGCAAAGCGAAGGATATGTTGATACCAGTATCAAAACATTGAGGGGCATGGCCCGTAGGTACTGACTCCTTCGACCCCTACCCTTCCACCCTATAGCTCATATTGCTGACATTTCCTTGCTTTGCGCAGGATGGCTACGAATCGGATAATTACTATTGCTATTATAACCGTTTTGGTTCTCCTGATTATTGCTGTTATCTACAGCAAGTTCCATTAAGCGTTAGGGCTAGCAGGCGTTGTGCGGGAGTTTTTTTTTTTTCTATTCATCTTACGACACCGTGCCTGCTGTAGCAGGCATTGCTAAGCAACGTTGTATGATAGCATCTCCATGGCCTAATCAAGCCGACTTTGGTAGTTTTGATACAACTCAACGACTCAATTGGCGCACTCTATTAATAACAAGAACAAAACCTCGGGGTATCATTAGTACATATAACGAGAAGCAGGAGGATGAAATTCAAAGCACAACAAATACCGCCTAGTATCAGTTCATGATACGCATCGTCCCGAACGCAAGATTAACAACCACCCCAACAAACACCGCCAAACCCTTTCGCCAGCTCCAAACCCCCTCCTCCCGCCTCAACCACATCGCACACCCCACCGGCCAAAAGAAACCCATGACAGCGCCCCAAAGCATATCATCCATAGCCCCTCGCGACCCCGACCCAAACCCCCCATCATCATCCGTGAAACCCGCTCCCTCTCCAGCCCCTCCTACCCCAGCTGCCATTGCCGACGAACCCTCGTCCATCCACCGATCCTCAAGTTCCCGCAACTCTGCCCCACTTGGCATGGTATCTGGCGTCCGTGACACAGACTGAATAGCCATAAACTGCGACCGCAGCGCTGACACTTCCGCGGGGGTAAACCCCGCCGACAACAACCGGTCAAAACCACGGGGCGCAGGTGTCGTCGAGGACGTCTGATGCTGCTGCTGCTGCTGATGTTGACTCTGCAGACTTGACTGATCACCATCTTTCTGTGACTGATCCTCTTGCTGGAGCGTAGATGCTAACGATGCTTCTGTCGCTAAATCTGTAGCTGAAAGGACGATATCGCCTATCGAACAATGAATGTACAGACGAGGTGGTTCTCGGACTGGCGCTTTGCCCTTTCCCTTTGAGAGATCGGTGGCTTCATCGTCGGAGGGTAATCTGGGTGAGCGGGCGGGTGAGGGGGGCAGTTTAAGGGAGACGGAGAGCGGGACGGTGTCTTCAAGACCGCGACCGGCGTAGATTAGCCGGAGACGGTGGGATGAGAGGTTTGGTGAGAGTCGGGTGCGGATTAGTTGTTTTAGGCCTGCTGATGTGGTTGTTTCGGGGTAGAGGACGTCGAGTGAGAGGTCGGGGATTGAGGCTGAGAAGCGGATGGTGAGGAGGAGAGGGTCGGGTGCCGGGTCCTCCTCGGAATTGTGGTTTGGGGATAGGAAGGTTGGTGTTGTCATTTTCGTGTTGGATTATTGGACAACCAAGAGGAGGGGCAGCGCATGGAATGTTCAATGGTTGCACGAGAGTTGGGTATTTGCAAGGCTCGAATGTGTCGTATAACAGTAGGAAGTCGAGATGCGGAGTCAGTGCTGAATGGACTGATTCCCCCCATCCGGAGTGATAGATTGGCGCTAGTATTCTTTCCCCGATAAGGCCCCACGTGATACCGGGGATTTTGTAAGAGGAATGCCTATCATTCTTCTAGGGCTGAGAAGCTAGAATTTCTGTCTGCCTTGTATGGTTTCTCGTAACTCCTCCGTGGAGTTCTAGGTTTCATCCTATTTATGTTATGCATCTACGGCGTACTGCGGTATTCAATAGGCTCCATCACTCAACGTCATGGCGGGAAACCCTAGGGCAGAAACGGAAAACTTCCGTTTAACTGCCCAATATGACATCAAAAGCTTTCGGAGAAAAAATAAATTTGTATACACATGCGGGATTGTTTCAAAGGAGTTTTTGTCATTGGATTCGATATCACTATTGATATAGAATAAAGGCAAAAGCGAGCACAGAGTTACTCAGGACGCATACTGTGCATAGCTCTAACGGCCAAGGTAAAGCCCTTGGCATACAGGATGAAAAGAAAGCAGTATGTATTACACGATGTGGGCTTTATAACCCGGGAATCACTGGTGTATTCAACAAGGAAGAAGGGGGGAGACTCGATAATCCAGGAGATAACAATCCGTAAGAACGCCGTCCGATGCACCGTTGATAATTCCAAAAGGCCGTAAAAGAAAATCGGAACGGCAATCTAAACCATAAAGGATTCACCGCATCCGCATGATTCCTCTGTTGAGAAAATGTTAGCAATCATGGTTTCACCGACTTTTAAAGGATGAAAAAGTGGCTGGGAAACATACTGATATTTGGGTTCTTGAAGATAAATCTCCTGCTCAATTTATCTTCTTGCCAATCCATTTCGCTACCAATGATGCTGAACAGCGCCTTGCTGTCAATCAAAACCTTGACGCCATCCTGTTCCACAACTTCGTCGAAGGTACCCGGCTTCTCCACGTATTCGAGATGGTAGGCGAGGCCCGAGCAGCCACGGTTTTTTACGCCAACTCGGATCAATTTCGGGTCCGGCTGAGAGAGTAGTTTACGGAGTTGCACGATAGCCTCGGGTGACAGCTTCATGGCCGCTTTCCGTGCACGTAACTTCCTCCTAGGCTTTTCCGCGGGCTTCGAGGTTGGAGAAGTCGATTCGACAGGCTTGGACTTCTGGGCCTCACTCTCTCTGAGGCTAACATTTGGGAAGACTCCTTGCTGCTGCGCCGATGTCTCTCGGAGCGGAGGGAAATCTGCGGAGATAGAGGTGTCGTAACTTCCACCGCTCCGGGGGGGAGGAAAAGCGGTCGGCAAGGAATGCGGGCGATACGCAGTAGCGGTCTGCATGTCGCGCTTGGAAGACCGGTGTGCATTTCCATATGAGGAGAACAGACGATGCGCCGGGGTCTTGTAGGGGTTCCTCACACAGCGCAACATCGTGGCGGATGATGTCACTGGAGAGCGAACGGTAACTCTGCAGAAGGACATGGTGATTGTAGATATGAATATGGGGTGTTCAAAGGCTCTATGCAATGATAGAAGTAACAAAGCGCTAAGTTCTCATGGGATCTGACGTGATCTAGTGGAGAGGGAAAGCAAATTGTCAAGTAGACGGGGAGAATTGATGTGACTCGGAGGTTGAGTTCTGTTTTGAGGAGGAAGAAAGTCAGCGGTCGGTTAAGAGGGTCACCGTGAGTACCCGGCGGGCCAATCATCGTCGAGGTGTTTCTACACAAGTTCAGTGGCGCCACTTATGACTTTCCTGTCATCTGATCGGTGTCCCATCATTCTAATATAGTGCCATTTATGGGGTAGATGACCATTAGTCGGCGAATGGTTCGCTTACTTTGCATGAATGCGGCTCTGTTTTTCACTAATCTTTTGGTAATACGTAGTGCGATTGTTCTATTGACTTGGATTTTATGGGGATGAATCCATCATACCGGACCGTTAATAAGGTGAGGTGATTGTCAGCAGCTGTTTCCGCAACGGATACCTCAGGCACGAGGCCGATGACTAATGACTTTCTTCCACATTCGATCCTCAATAAAAGCCAAATGTCACAAAGGTTGGTGAGTACCTTCTAGTGCACTACCATAAGCATTCGTAATAAGCTCCTGGAATGACGCTACTGCAGTGTCTACGGAGGCGATACTAGTATTTAACCTGGTAGCAGATTTAAAGGATGTGTTTTCTGTCTCTCATATTAAGTTTTATAGCCCCTGACTAGAACGATTATGTCATCTTCAATTGTATTGTATGTCACATTGTTTAGGGAAATTGAGGGCTTGAAGTAATATATGGGAGTAAGATGGTTGGGATACTAATCAAGCGACCCTTTAAAAAGGACGACTTGAAACCTAAGACAACAAAAAGAAGATTGTTTATTATCTTAATATATTAAAAAGATCTCAAACAAGTGGAGCGTTTTGGATGTAATGAAATGTGGCTTGACCGGCCAAAGAGCGTGCGTGGCTCATGTGGGTTTGACCCAAATAGGCAGAAAAAGGATGTGGCCGTTCTCGGGTTGCGATACGACGACGTGGATGGGTGTAATGATAGAAACAATAGAACTCATACTCTGCTCCATTCTTGCCCGTCTGTCTCTCGCCCGATTGCTCTCCTCTCTGCGATGCTAGCCGCGGTCCTATGTTCCGTGCAGATCATTGAATCAGTCTAACCATCATGGAGTCTCCCTTAACTCAGCAAACTAGACCCGAAACCTTCAAGCCTAAAGTCGTGCAACTATACGAGAACCTATTTCACGTCCGTCTAGCCATCTAACCTTCTGACTTACTAAATACTGACTTACCCCTTGTAGACTTCGGACTATAATGAACCCTCCGAGGGATTTTGGAGGGAATTCTTTCTGCTGCCGCCTGACCGGAGCCAGCTCAGGTCTATCCTAGACCAGCTCAGCCCTGATGAAACGCTCAACTTGCAGGTATCATCCCAACCATGGCTTACGAGAATGCTCTTTCTGAGTGCTAACTTGGCATTAGGTCCAAACCCAGCAGCTTTTCATTCGTGCTATCCGTGAAGCTGCTTCGGGAGTTAGTCCCGTGGACTCATATGCACTAGAGGTGCGTGTATTCATAGAATCCATTGCTTTGTATTTCAGCCTCTAAGGAGTGACGTAGACCTTGATGGTCTTTCTAGCCTGTATCTTGAAGAAGAAGTACACCAACCCTAGTTCGGATGTCATTACAGTTCTTGCCGGTCTCGATCACGTTGACCAAGTTATCTCGAACTTTGTCGCCGTACTGGACGGCATTATTCGCAATGGAAGCAGCTGTAAGTTTCATTGGTTCCCTGTCATGTTTCTGGAATAGCCCATACTAACATTTTTTTCAGTTGATTTGCGCATCAAGGCTATCAAGACAGCTATCGCCATGACTAGTGGCGCATATAAGACCAGTCTGGTTTCATATTTTACGCATCGCGACTTATTCCCGTCCATCATGAAGGTTTGTCTTCAATGCTCATCTATGTTTTTCTAGCGTACCCTAGAATATCTAATTCGTCGTGCAGTTCGTCCAAGAATCTGAAACTCCGATCCAAGTCTTTGACTCATTCCTTCTTCTGGGATTGCTGGCAAACTACAACAAATTCGAATTCCAAAACCCTTACCAGCTGCGACTTGACGACTTTGTCAACGAGGCAAGCATTCAGAAGATTGTCAAGGGAGTCGGTGTCTCCTGCGCCGCCGTGAGGAACGGTTATGTTGCTGTGCAGGACGACGCCCCCGAGGGGTGGACGCTGTTCAGCACGTTGGTTTACTTTGGCCTAGGGGCCCTCTCCCCAAGCAAGAAAGACAAGGCTAGCCCACCGAGTGCAGAAGAAGCCAAGGAGATGTTCGCGACACTGTAAGACAGGGTGCATCCACAGGATTTGACCAACAGCTAACAGAACTAGGCCCGCTCAGCAAGCAGCTATCCTTCTGGCTACTTATGACTTCACGAATGCCAACAAACTCTTTGGCCACCATCTGATCAGCCAAGCCCCAGAGAAGGACAATGAGGAGTCACCATTTGCCAGTTTCCTCTCATTGACGTCCTATCTTCTGCACCACGCCTACCGCTCTCCACGGATAGCGCACTATGCAGAACTCAACCTCTTCACGCTCCGCATCCTCGCCGAGGACTCCACCCTCTGCAAGCATCTCTGCAGCGACGAGAACAAAAGAAAAATCCGTCTCTGTCGCCAAAGGCAGCCATATTTACCAGTAGTCCCAGGGGACCGCGTCCTCGCAACAGTCATCTTCGACATCATAATCGACACAATCTCCCACAATCTGCGACGACGCCTCGACGTCAACATCTACAGGTACATATCAACCCCACTCCCAACCACTCCCACATCATACCCTATACTAACCGCACTAACAGCCACTCAATCGCGATACTTCTCCGCCTTCTCACCTACCTATCCATGAACAAAATCCGCCTAGCATACCACTGGTCGGAACTCTGGCGCAACCTTCTCTCGCTCATGCGCTTTTTAACAACCTACGTCACCGACCTCTCGTCTAACCCTAACATCACCACCCTAACCACAACCCTCGTAGACCTGATCGCATTCTGCGTCTCCGCAGGCGACACCTTCCTCCCAGACCCTTCCTCCTACGACGACCTTTTCTACAAACTAGTCGAAACAGGCCCCATCATCACCAAATACCGCGACGTGTATTCCCTGAAACCACCGAGCTCGAAACCTACAGACCCCAATCCGTCCAAAGACGTCCACGTTGCGGCCGTTGACACCCTCATTTCTGTCTCAACCCACTTCTACACCCTGCTGTTTAACCCGGAGCAGACTGATGCGAAGCCCGATGCTGACGGCCAGGGTGTGGCGCCTATCCCGGCGCACCGGAAGAAAAACCTCGGTCCCAGGGAAGTTCATCGCATTATCAAGCAGGGGTACGATACGTTGAGCATTCAGCCGCCGGAGGGTCTGAGCGCTTGGACTAGGTGGCGGGAGACGGATACGAAGACGGAGTTGAAGCAGGCTGCCAGGTGTGTGGTTGAAGATGCCAGGCAGTTGGTGGTGTAGGTAGTTTACTTGGGTTTGGTCTGCTTGTTGGTGTGACTGAACTTTGGTTAAAAGTGCTATGGTTTCTGTGGTTTCTGTAGGAAGTTTGATACAGAATGTCCATGATATCCGTGCTTATTCTGGTCTACGGAATCAGACTTGATGGCCAAAGAGAAGAGGGATTAGAAGAATTAAACTGTTACATAATATTCGCCGATTTCCTCTAATGTTACAAAGTGAACCGTTAGAAGCCATAACTCGCGTAAAAAGCTCATCCTTGCATGCTCCTGAAACCACCACAGTGCTGTAAATAAAATACGAAAGGAGATCTTGTTCAAAAAAAAAAGAATAACAATTTAGCCCATCATGCAACATCACCATTTTAAAGAAAAAAATAATAAAAAAAAATTAAAAAAAAAAGTCGGTGGGTATTGAAGCCCTTGAACCCCTTTAGACCAAACGTGAAGTAGCAGTACCAGGGTTGGGGTTTGCCACACCCTTAGACTTTTCGACATATTCATTGCTGGCAGTCATATATCTGGTAGCAAAGTACTGGCTAGAGTGTTTGCTCAACCAGAGAGTGAACTTGGAGAGTTCCTCGCGGAGTCTGTTAGTAGATTGGAGATCCATGTTGGTCTGCGCAATCAGTTCGGGCATGGTGGCTAGATATGGTCAGCGGTAGTCTTCAAACAATATCATACAGAACATCATACCGAAAAGACGAGTTAAGTGCTCGGCACCATAGATATCCAAGGGGCCTTTGTCGGCAAAGTCCCCCGATCCCGACTCCCACTTCTTGCGGAGGTTTCGGTACTGTTCGCGTTCAAATCTATAAAGGAGGATCTTGTCAAGGGCTTTGTCAAAGTACTCCTTGATTCCCATAATAATTTCCTCGAGGACATCCAGATCAGCCGAGCTTGTGCGCTTGGGCTTCTCTGCCTCAGAATAATCTTCCAGGATTTGATTAACCGAGCGCTTAGCCGGCAAAGCTACGACTTGCTGGTTCTTCGTCACGTTCTCCCAATCATCGACCAGAAGTGACTTCAAATTGTCGGGCATAACAATCCTCACAGATGGCCGTACATAAAAGCTATCCTCCTGAGAGCGTTCTTTGTCAGTCTAGTTGCCTCGAGGAGTTACGATTCCCAACACAGGTGTCAAGCCTTATCATCGATGCCATGACCAGATCATGGCCATTGACAAGTTTTAAAAGTTGAATAGTAAATGTAGCAAACTCACCTTTTCAATATCGTTGTCCCTGGCTCTCTTGGTTCCGCGGCCAGGAACGGACATCTGGCGTTCTTCGCTTCCCCGGGCGGAGCTACGATCGGAACCTCCCCTTTTCTTTGCGGAGGCCTTGGTGCTCTTCTGACGGAACGCAGCCTCGGCCTCGCGGCGAAGAGTAGTTGCAAGTTCTCTGTTCTCCTCGGTAAATTTACGAAGACGATCTTGCGGGACCCAGTCATCCCAGCTAAATGTGGCAAAAAGCCAGGTCAGCCAAGTCCACGTACACCCGCCAATGCAGATGAGAGATATTTTATCCCCAACACTCGTAGGGTGTCCAGAAGAGCTTCGTAGCTAGTAGAAGAGCAAGGGGTAGATACAATCTTGCTCATTTAGGTATGAAAGATCGACGACACACGGGAAACGCAAAACATCAAGGATATACGTACGTGTTTTTCCAGCCCTTATAGTGCACAAGGTACTCATACGGGCTCTTGCGGTCGTCGGGATCGACGTGTCTGACGTCGAGGATCTTTGCCTCGTACAAAATCTCATGGTGGAAACAGAGCACTCGCTCGTCTTTTTGATAAGTGGTTTGGCCAGCTGGTGCCATTTTGAAAAGGACAAAAGTAAGACTCAAGGAGCTTTGTGTTTTGGAAAAAGGTGGGGTGCAAAGAAGGATGAAGAAGTTGGGCCCCAGCCACAGGGTTTGATTTAGAAGGCAGAGGAAGAAACAACCCTGAAGTTGGTTCAGGCCGATGTTCCCAATACTTGCTGTTCCTCTAAAGACCACGTGCCATGCAATCAATCAATGACCGGGAGAGAGAAATTTCAGTGCAATGGGATTTGAAGATGCAAGTGTCCGGTCTGACGGAGACTACCCCTGATCGCACAACTAATGACTATCAAAGAGTCCGTTATACAACTGGAACTCTTGCTGACAAGAACCCTGGCTTCTCGAAGCACTGATATTTTTTGAGACAAGTGCCCGAGGGATTAGGGATAAGGTGAAGATGTCAAGCGTAGAAGGCTACAATACAGAGCAACACTGAGCTCGGAGCAATGAGGGTATCTGAGAGGAAAGGATAAGGTGGAGGAAGCGAAAGGAAATCTGGAGTATGACTTGTGTTGCGCGTGTTCAGGGAAAAGACCCGAAAAGGTAAGAAAGCGGAAGTGGAACTTAACGCGTGCTGAAAAAGGGCTAATTTATCGGAGAAAGAAAGGAACGTCTTCATTTCAACCTATTCCCCCAACGTTCACCACCAACACCCCTTGTTTTCTGATATTACCATTCCCCTTTCTAGAGACTTCAGCAGTACTCTTTACTGGATTAGACTACACGGCTAAAAGATAACTCTTTCCTACTACTGTTAACCCCCGTCATCAGTTGCTTCCGCAAAGGCTGGTCCGATTGGTTCAAGACAGTCTTGACCTTGAATACCACACCAGCCAAGATCCATCAAACATCAGAGAACTTAGGGGTTCTGTAAAGAAGAAAAAAGGAGAAGATAAACTCTGTTCTCTCTAAACTTCCAGTTGCAATTGCATGTTTCGCTAGCAATTTCGCGATCATGGCTCCATCAGAAGCATCCATTCTAAGCAATTTCCTTCTATCTCCGGCTTCATTGCCCACAGTTATCTCCTTGCAACAATTCACGGAACTCTTTCCAAAGCGCTTGCGCGCTCATCCGCATATCAGAGTTCTTTACCGGGAGCTCCAGCAACTCCGAGAGCAAGACATGGATCTGGTCAATGGAAACATTGACCAAGAACTCCGTCAAGGGGAGAGCCAAAAAGGAGAACTTCGTAAATCCATCCTAAGCACCGGTGTGGATGGTATGAGCTCCAATGATCAACGTGAAATTGACATGGATATCCAGTTGTTTGGCCAGACGTCCACCGCTGCGCCCAGCGATTACCATTCAGTTTCGAGTCTCCTCTCCACGATGGAGACAGCCTGTGCTAATATTGAGCGCGAAATTTCTATGGTTGATAAAGACGCAAGCACTCTTCTTTCCGAGCTTAATCTCACAGTAGGTGAATTGAGCGATCTGCGCTACGGTAAAACGCAAGGTCCTGTTGGGACAACAAGCGAAGACATGATGAACGAAACCATCAATGGCCTGGAACATCTCGAGAATGCTTGCTATCACAAGTCTTGATGACAGTCACCGTGGCGCTCTGAACTTACAGCTGCTGCAGGCGTGAGTCTTTGGTGTACTACGTAAGGCATTGGAGAAATCTTGTCATCGCCCGGTTAAGGTGATAAAGGATGTCTATGACTTCTTTATGTTCATTATCTTGGGGGGGGGTTGGGGGGGGGTTCTCTGTATAGCATCGCCAGGACCTCGTTTTGGACTACGAACTCATTCTCCCTAATTCTTCCACAATCAGCACCTCTACACGGTATTTCTTCTTCTACTGGTTCCTATGCGATAATTTCTCCTGGTGTAGGAGACTAAATCACTACCCTACCTGCGCCCTCGTGTGAGGGAGCACGGTCTAGACGAGCTTCAGCAATAATTGGAAGAATGACCAAGCTCTCATGGGTGCCGGTTTCATCTTGCTGGCTCCTCTCGCCTCAACTCCTGCTCCTACGCTTGACTATTGTTAGCAGTCTATACTCGTGTAGTCAACGATTTCAGAAGATGCCCAGCTTCTGCAAACGACACAGCTCAGAAAGCGCAATAATGAGGTATGATGCATCTAGAAATTTGGTGCACTTCTTGGATGTCTGGTTAATCTAGTTCAAGAGGCAAGACACAATTGAACAAAATCTAGCGCTTGTAGTTGGACTTAAGTCTTCGGGTTATTCTAGGAACTGGAAAAACCGGCTATGCGATACAAACTCTCTCATGTTCCATTATATTGATAGTTGGGTACTTTTATGCTTGAGGTGGTGGTGGATTCTAATTTGAAACCCTTGGACGTCTGGACGAAGAGTTGTTGAAATGGACACGCAGAGAGGATTCCTTATTCACTGTATGTTCACAGCCAGTGATTGGGCCTTCTATCATGGCTAGCTGGTGAACAATACGCCATCTATGAGCAGAAATTTCGGCACCGTCTGTCCTGGACTCCTAGGATAATGCATTCAGCATTTGCTGCCGAACTTCGAAAACTACCTGCTACATCATACGCCCGTCGAGGCATGGAAGAACAACGATAAACAGAATCCTCACTGGGATCTACAGTATACTCAAATAGCGAGTACAGAACCATTGGGTAGTTTAGGACATGTAATAGGTCGATTACGGATGTCGGTCTATTGTCAGCTCAAGGATTTGGATACAATGATATCGAGGGCTATGCTCAGACATTCCCTAGACAGGCAGTTGTAATATCATATACACAAAGTTGAATGATCAAGGCGTTAGACAGGAGCTAGTCGCTCAGGATTAACCCTCTAGATAGACCAATGCCCTAAGAAAGCTTTCCCACGAATCCAATGGGACCAATAGAATGAGTGTTTCCCTTCGGTTGGACCCAAAGCTCTCCCGTAAGACAATTCCTTATCTCTCTACTAGGCAACAATTTTCTATTCCTCAAGATTCAATTCTATATAAATAGGGTTAATTGTATTTTACTTGACGCTTTTCTTACTACATGGTGACGATGTCCCAAAAAGGAAAGAGGGCCACTGATAAGATTGATAAAGTGGAGAACTGCCGAAACGCGTTAAATCGCGTCTCCAAATCTCAGCTACCCACCACCAATCCGTCATACTCTTCATCCAAACAGCAGTAGTTCAAAAAACACAAGAAAGGATCTTCTTGCAGACCTATTCTCTCTATATACAGGTATAGGAAAAGCCACAGCATCAACATCGGACGCACAATGCCAACAATCCCGCTCCACCCACGCGTCTCCTCTCCCACCTCTCTCCCCAATCCCCTCCCCCAGGTCCTGCAGACGCCAACTGGACTCGCAATCCTCGAACTCCAAGGCACAATCAATGTCCCATCGCAAGAAGCTGAAGACGAAGCTACGACCTCAACCAACGAGACTCATGATCCCTCAATTCCTACATTCGAGACCCCAGTTGGCAAGCTCATGTTCCCCGATTATTCGCCGCAAAGGACTGCGCCTGACGACACGAAATGGATGAAGAGGGTTTATCTATATGTTGGTCGATACCAGCGCATGACGGGTGAGGTGAAGAAACTGGCGCAGCCGCTCGCTTTGGTGCAACGGCGTCAAAAAGAGACCTCTGACTCCAATGGCGAAGAACTGGAAATCGTCGAGATCATCAAGTATAAGCTGTTCTTTAAGAATCGGCCTGAGCCTGTCAATGATAGTTGATTTGCATCGGCACTAGACTATGTCATGAGTCGGGTAGAGGATTGGTTGGTGCCCTGGGTGTCGTGGTATGGTATTCTGGCAGATTGCGACCTCACGATTCACGTGGACGAATACTGCCGTTTACGTACAATGCTAGGATGTGCAAATTTGGCTAGGATACGGTCAACGACAGAGATCAAGCGAGGAATTGGCAGGAGCGTCACGATCGGTATCAGCCTCGTTGTCTATAGTACATCACTCCTGCGTGTAGGGGGCGAGAACTACTACCTAGACACAGATTATCTACTATGACATCCAAAGCTGCAACTCAACTGGGACAATGACATACCGAAGAAACTGCATGTCCTTCCCGACGGAATCTACAGTGTCATAAATTAAACAAGCGCAGCCAACCCAGGGGGACCCGAAAGTAAAGATTCGAGCAATCTTAAAAGTCGCAAAGGACACTGGAGGGGTACGCCGTGTCCCTGATTCCGCGGGATCGACAAAAGAAATACCCGGGCGGAAATTTGCGTCCAAAAACGGACACCATTCCGCACTATTGCTGTGTGGAAGTATCAATTCAGAGCAAAAACAAGTCACCATGTTACTACTATTCTCATTATCATGCAATCCAAAATCTACCTTTTTATCCAAAAAAAAAAAAAAGAAAGTCCCATCGAGTCTTACTTACGGGCAAACAATAAGCAAACACAGCATTGGTAATCAACATCCGACTCCAACCGACAACCCGAACTCCGTCGGAAGGGAAACGACAAAAGCTCAATCCATAAGCTTCACAGCCAACTGTAAGAAAAGAACCAAGTAGAAACTCGCAATAATAACTGGGTCCAATACAATACCCCGCCTCACGGGCACCTGGTTACGCCAACTATAAATCCCCCATCCCCATCGGAGGTATATATATATATAGTTGGTCATACGTCCTTTTTATCTTCCGTAGCTTATATCCAGAACATCGCAACCCATTTTAAACTTTCATTCACCTGCCACTACCTCCAGCATTAAGACCCCAGCTGCTATATAACATATCGCCAATCCAGCAATCAGACGAAGGAAGTATTCAAAAATGGCTCCCATCGAACGCATCACTCTCTTCAACATCCCCAATGAAGAAGACCGCAACCGAGTTCTAGAGCAATACAAGATTCTAGCAAAGACAGCGACCAAGGTAATTATTCTTCAATTATCTCCAACTACCGCGCTACCTATATAGAGTGGTTTGCTAACGGGGGTACCTCGTATAGGACGGCAAACCGTATATTGTTGCTGCTGCTGCGGGTCACTCTTTCCCGGATCCCCGCAACAAGGGGTACACGCTATCCGTCAAGACGACGTTCGCTTCGTTGGAGGATATGAAGTACTACGATACCGAGTGTGAAGCGCACAAGGCTCTGAAGGCTGTGGCCGGACCGGTTAAGGAGGATGTTTTGACTACGTACTATGAGAATGTTCTGTAAACGAATATAGATTTTTCTTTTCGCTTTTCTTTGGTTCGAGGCTGGATGGGGCTAAATCTGCAAGCCCATAGCCTTGATTGACATGTGTTCATGACATATACTGCATACATTGGGATCTCTTATTCTGGTGATCAAGAAAATATCCGCTACACTAAGTCAGACACTGAAAGCATCAGAGGGATCAAACAGGACGAGACCGGGTGTGGTCTGGAAATGACCAAGTCACTCATAACATGAAAATCGCTTCATAAGATGCCTGCTCATAAAATATCTCGGTACGCTGCCGAGAGCTCGCGCTGCGTTGGAAGGGAAACATGGTGATACAACAAGCATTTGTCCTTGTCAGAAGGCCTCGAAACGGACAAATACCAAGAACGCTCCGTCAAAATGTACACGCAAGTCGAAGACTAGGAATGTGAAGATTAAAATCCGTTGAAACCAGCCAGGTGAGGAGGCCCTTCACATTTGGACGGGGGAAATGTACAAAAAAAAAAAAAAAAAAGCCCACGCAGGGGTAGACCTTAATCAAGAGCCTTGCGGAGATCGCTCCATTTTTGTTTCAGATTTTCGTGGTTTTCATGGATCTGCAGCGAACAGACGTTAGATATGAATTCATAAATGGCAAGTATGTGGTGCGGCTTACCTCTGCCCACTTCATCTTCGCCTCCACGAGTTCTTTCTCCATTTCCGCCATTTGCTCCACCATTGACCGGTTCTCGTTCTGAACCTCCATGTTGCGCTTCATGATGCGATCCATCTCAGTTTGGAGCTTCTCTTCGACCTCTGCCGGCTGTTTATCCACTACTATCTTCAGGTTTTTCACTTGCATATTCAAAGCGTCATTCAGGTCAGTTAGCTCCTCATTTTCTACTTTGAGATGGACAAGTTCAGAAGCAAGCTGAACATGCTCTTTGTCTGACGCCTCAGCTTGTTCTTCCAGTAATCGGATGCGGGCACTCTGTGTGGCGACCGTATGTTTGAGGTTCTCTAGCTCATGTTCGCGTTCTCTTTCACTCCGTACTTTTTCTTCCCATTCCGCTGTGTAGGCACGAATCGTCTCGCGATCCAGAGGAACAGCACAGGCATCCTGGACCAAGAGGTCCGCGCGATACACTTCCTTGTCGGCAGCCCCCGAGCTGCCAAAGAACCCGGACTCGAGGATCGACGACGCTGAGGGTTGTTTATCAATGTAGACATCGAATAACCGCTCCTTAAGGAAGGTAGTCAGCGGAGTCATGTCTTTCATACCCAACAGCGCCTCCGAGTTTCGGCGCATAATAGCGATCGCAAATTTAAGAATTGTATTTTCCAGTCCCTCATCAAGAATGAGATCGTAGATGCGGAGAACTAGTTGTAGGGGGAAGCGATATGCGAAAAGAGTCAGGAACCACTGCGTGGCATACAACTGCGGATGTACCCCTCGCCGGCGAAGGTGGCAGTATAAGGCAGGTTCCATGTCCTCGAGCAAGCGCTCGAAAAGGAAAAGGCTACGGTGCAGACCAGGCATATCGTGGATGAACATCTCCCGTAAACCATAGTGATTCATCAACTTGACCAGCAGTGTAAAGGCTTCAACCTCATCCATCTACAAGAAATGTATGTTAGCATGGGGCCGTTCTTGAGGTATGCATTCAGGTCACTTACATTAAATAGCAGTGGCATCACAATGAAGTTCATGCCCTGTGCATAACCCACGGCCTCGTCGTACAGAGCGTACGCTTTGCATAAACCAAACAGACCTTCCTGGTTCCCTTGCGACACAAAGTAGCGGGAATAACTCGTGCGAGCACCCAAATCCCGCCGAATAGTCTTTTCCAGCTTCTGCAGGGTCACTCCGTCTTCCTTCTCCTTCTTTTTCCGAGCCGCCTCGCTCGCAGCCTGTTCTTTTGTCAGTTTTTCTGGGTCCACTTCGTGTGAAGGGCTAGGAGACCCATTCACCGAATGCGCTGCCGACCCAGAATGTTCGGAGCGAATGGATGATCGAGACGAAGATGCGGACTCTTTTTCTCCATTTGCCGTGCCATTCAAAGTTCGGGGTTTTTCCTTTTCTGTGCCACGCGCAACCAGTTCCCGGTAAACTTCTTCAAGTTCGGGGTTTCTGCTGTCAGCCAGGACTTGCCAGATAACCCCTCGAATGGTCTGCGGGATTCCCCGTTTGATGGCGGCGTTCAACTCTTCCGAGTTCGTGCCTTTCAGCGCCTGGGGACCACGATTGACTAGTTGCTGCCATAGTTCCCAATCAACAGGTGCCGCTGCGTCGGTTGCAGAGGCCGAGAAACCAGAGACGGTTCCCGGAGCGAGATTTGGGTTCACCGTCGGTGGCACATTGGGCGGCGAGGTTGCGATTATAGCTGCAGAATTTATTTCACCTTCTTCTGGGATGCTGGGGGGCGGACTTCCAGCGGATTGACTAATGCTTGCGCGTCCCGACGCGACACTGCTTCCGTCATTTTCCGAAACTAGCCCTTCATCCCGCATCCTAAGCATTTTAAATTGATCCTTCAAGCTGTTGCGAGCCGGCTTTCGGGATCCCGCGCTCGCACCGTCCTGATCCTCGCCATCCTGTGCTCGGCCGGCCAATTCAGGATTACTGGAGATCGTGGATATAGATGCAGCCGTGCTCCGGCGACTATTCTGAGGGGGTGATTTCGCCTCTTTACTTCCCGTCGAACTCCGAGTAAGCCAAGCAAATGGGCCCGTGAGTTTTCGAGCTGGTGGTGGCGGCGGTGCGGCAGGGGCTGTGTTCTTGATCACTGGAGGAGCAGGGTCTGACAGGCGAGGATTCTGAGCGGACATCGAATCCCTAGGGGGGAGTGGAGGGGAACCAGGGTTGTGACCTGGGCTTAAGTCATGGTTCTCGAAGGACTCATCATCCTTGTTGTTGCTGGCGAGATTTACCTCGTCGAGGGAAGTGGTAGATAATCGGTGAGCCGTCAACAGTGGGGATTTCTGTAATTTTTGTTTGCGAGGCGTTTCCTCCGCTTCCGACCGTGTGTCCGAATGAGCATCGGTTGTCTCTCCATTTGTCTTCACTTCGTCCTGGGTAGCGGTTGGTAGAGGGGGCGCATCGGTTAACTGAGGTGTGGTAGCCGAAGCGCTCGGAGGACTGTCTGTTAGGGAGCGGGTAGAGGAACTCTGGGGAATAGACACGGTGAGATTGTTTTGAGATGTTGGAGCTTCTAGGGCATCGTCGAAGGTATCCTGGTCAGAGAGTCAATGGGTGTTGATTTTTAAACCATGGGGCGCCGGTAGTATCTTACTCCTTCATAGTCTCTGCTATTCCGTCTAGACATGATGAACCGCGGCCCCCTGGGGCAGTTGAATAAGTCTGTTCAAGGTGTCCAATCGGAAATTCTAAGATGACAGCCGGTATTGGAATATAAACCAAAGTATAGAGGGTGATCAGAAGAAGAAAAGGGCCATGGCAAGCAGGGGGAAGGAGGTTGTTGTGAGACAGAGTGGAAGCCACCACGCGGTTCGGTTTAGTTGTTTAGTTGATGGAGAAGGGGTTGGATATGGAATGGGCCCCAACAGCCACCAGTGGAAATGGACCACTTGAAGGGGTGGTAAAAGGCAGAAGGAATTTCGAGGTTACGAAGGAATAAGGATAAAAATATAACCTAATAAACCAAGACACTAAGGTTCGGGGTATATGACTTTTTTGACGTTGTGATTTATTTTTATTTTATTTTTTATTTTATTTATTAAATCTATTTTTCCCCTTGAGGAGGACAGACATCTCAATGCAATCTTTGGTAACTTTGGTTGAGTTGCTGGTGAAAGCTTGGCGGGTCTGATCAGTGCGTACTTTCTTTTTCCCTATTGTTTTCCGTGATTTGACTACGATCATTCGATGGTTCTTTCTTTCTTTCTTTTTTGTTACCTTTTCACTATATCGATGATCGCCCCGTCCGGATGTAAATACGGTTCAAATTAAAACGTTGTACTCTGTATATATTTTGTATATCGACTACTAGTTTAGCATCTACTAGTAAGTACTAACTAATCAAGTGTAATTCTGGACTCCTGGAACATGTAAACATTCCTGAAACCCCCCTGAAATTTCTCCCACCCATGGATGAGAAAAAACCTATTGGTCCCCACAGCCCAGCTAAATACACTTACAGTACTAGTAGTGCTCCGTACACCTCTTAAGGACTACGCACAAACTAAACTACGGACTACTAACCACCACCAACAATTCGACCTATAGGAATTCGAGGGTCGACCTTGAGGAAAAGGTAATTCCGCATTCAGCGTTCTATGACCTGTTTATTCAGAAATAGTGAAGTAAGGAGGTGCTCCCCTTAAGTGCAGAGTGATCGCTCAAAATCCAACCACCGTCCACGCCTAAGTGGGTCCATTTTCTTCAGTTCCGAGATCCAGCTCAAAACCTTTTGTTGGTCGTCACTGGACATGGTGCCTTCGATTTTCGACGCCAACAAGGTACAGTCGATTAATGCCTGGTAGATATACTTACAATCCTCCGCCCCGTCCAGCATATCCTGAATCTCCTCGATCTCTTGGCGGACATAGTCCAGCCGCTCCGACTGACTGAGGTTCGGTGCCATTGTCTGCCCCGATGTTGCCGGGTCAAATGTGCACATTAAGTTTTGGTGATAAAACCATAGTGACTGGTCATATGGGTCACACAAGGCGCGATGGATAAGCTCCAGCTCTTAGTTGCATTAGCGAAGAAAGCGATCATTTCTTATGTAAGACAGTGAAACGTACCGTCATTGAGCATCTTTCTTCGTTCCGCATCAGTGGCTGATTTCTCATTCAGCAATCGCTGGATAAGCTTCGTCCGATAATGCCACGCGGAAAAGTTAGAGAGATTCGTCCCAATCATCTTCTTCGCATACTCGAATTCTGCTTGCGCCATACTCTCTCCCTTCTCTTCGGGTGTCAGAGTCTCTAACGTGTCCACGACAACTCGGCGGTAGCCCCAGCCATGGAAGTTTCTGCTGTCTAGGCGAAGCATTTTACCCACAAGCGCTAGCTCTTCTTCCCAGATTCTCCGGGAGATAGATAGTGGCAGCAGACGTTTAGCTTCATCTAGAAGCCATAAACGATAGTTCCATATCCAGTAGCACTTGGGAAAGCTGCGCAGTAGCGGCATCAGGAACAGCAGGTCATTCTTGATTAAGGCAGTGATCTGATCCGCTGCAGCCTCGCGTGATGCAGCTTGTGTGAATTCGTGCCGCAGAACCCGGCGTCGATAATTCCACACCGTGTAGTACTCCGGATTTTTGGTCAACAATTCGGAAATTTTTTGAAGTGTTTCAGGCGTATACTGCTGTTCTGCAATCTGGACTACCTATCAGAACGCCGTGTGTATTCTGAGGAGCAAAGCGGATATACCTTCGCACGGACGAACTGATCCAGCTCCTGGTATTTTTCTATTTTGCGAAGCTCTTGTTGACGAGCTTCTTCGGATTTCTCCTTCAAGCTGTAGCGGGGTATCCCATGCTGCCGAACCGTCCATCAGTAGGTGTGGGGTATGCAGAGGGAAGGTTAAAAATTACGCTGGCCATGTCGACCTGTTGTCTATCTATGCAACACCTGACTAGTTGAAACGTGCCACCACCAGGAAGGTATGGTTTTTCTCAGGTCTACCAGTAAGGAGAACGAAGGAGTGGAAGTCACGGTTGCTCGACTCCGTTTGGAGTGCTTTCTCTATCGGGATGTCACGTGCCATACTATACTACCTCATCTATACCGGATCACCGTCCACCTGCCTTCAGCTTCCAACTGATCTACTGTTTATCAGGATATGTTATTGCATTGCAGCACAATAGTTTTATACCCAGGGTCTAGGTGTCCATGATCTGGACCCGTAACGCCATTCTTTTTGACTTTGAAGCATTCCAGAGCTGACCACAGCATTCAATCATTTCGTCTATTACTGGCTGCCAACTGCAACAGTTAGGCGTCGTTATAACAATGATAGGCACCCAATGCCATGTATTGCAGAAGTTGGACCGTCTCATGGAAAGCAGGCCGTCAACGCCTGAGCTCAGCTCAGACACCTCTAGTGATGACGACTCTAATCTATCAGTTGACCGTGCTATTACTCCACCGCCCCTCATAGGGCCTGTCACTCATTATGCAGCTAATCTAGGCACTGGCTCGCCTTTTTCGGGAGAGTACAAAGATACTCGCCCAATTCCCCTGCCTATGCCCGTGGCAAGCAAAGGGCGTCATACTGTCTGCAACTCCAAAAACCCACCTGTGGAGGCGGATAGTGTTGCCAAACAAACATTATCACCTGTCAGAGGTCAGCATAAAGCTAGGAGGAGTACTACAACTAATACAAATGGTGGCCTTTCGAGATCTCCAGCCTCGCCGGACAGGTTCATACCAGTTAGGCAATTTATGAATCCACTGTCGACCTTGTTTCGTATTGGCAAAAACCCTCAGGAGCTATCCCCTGAGGAGAGGTTTCTGCGCCATCGTTCACAGAAAGAAGATCCATTTATGCCTACACGTCCAAGGCGGTCTGAGAGCACACCCGGAATACCCTCAGGGCGTCCATTACAACGGTACTATGGACCCCGTTTTATCAATATTCCGGCTATCATGAGGATTGATAGCCCATTGAATCCAGAAGCCGGGCATAGACAAGTGAGTAATGGCGCTGTCTGGCATGTTGGTGGAGCATCTGCTGCCGTAGGCAGGCGATCTAGGACAACTTCTAGCCGCTCTGAAAGACCCTTGACAAATAGAACAGCTGCGCCTATGTACAATGCTAGTTTCTTGCCATCTGTAGAATCAACCGAGGAACAATCTAAGTACGAGTCGAGGGTAGCTCTTGCATTGGATATTGACCCAGCGAGGGCCCTTCTCAACAGCCATCACGACTGGTCACTACTTGAGTCCACCCCAGCTCCATTCTCTCCCCTCTACGAGCGATTCTCGCCGTTGATCTGGAAAGATAATGCATGGAAAAAGGCAGAGAAGAACAGTTGTAAGTACAATTTATTTATTTCTGACTGCAAATGGTGCTGCATGGTTATCGGCCACTCATGGTCTCCTGGAAACCAACTAACCCTTTTCCACATGGTAAAATTAGGGAGTACTACGCCTACACCAAGGGGAGATAATGCAAGGATTGTGCCAACGCTACCATTTCGTATACTAGACGCACCTAACCTCCGCGATGATTTTTATTGCTCAACACTAGCCTATTCAACCACTTCTGGGATTCTTGCCGTCGGTCTTGGCCACCATGTTTACCTTTGGTCTGAAGCTTTCGGCGTTCAGTACCCACCTTTCGCTGATCAACATCCGTCGAACTACATAACTTCTTTGTCTTTCTCCTCGGAGTGTGGAGAGAAAGGCATTCTGGCTGTTGGCAGACATTCCGGTACACTCAGCCTCTGGAGTGTGTTTGATTCAGAGATACGTTTTGAAATCAATCATCCTTCTACTATCACTTGTGTTGCATTCAAGCATGTGACTTCGCGCAGAATATCAGAGAGATTCAAACACGTCGAGGTAGATACAGAAGATTTGGCTGTCGGTGATAATCTGGGTAATATCTGGTACTATTCAGTTGAATGGCCTGACGATGATATCCGAGAAGACTTTGACTGGCAAGGCTCCATGACCCTGATTGCTAGGATATCGGCCCATACACAGCAGGTTTGTGGAATATCCTGGTCTCCAGACGGAACGTTTCTTGCTACTGGTGGCAATGATAATGCGTGTATGTTATTCGAGCTGCAAGATATCATTCCCCCAGGAGAATTAGGCATAATCTCGAAGTGTTCGAATACGCTACGCCAGAGTCGTCTCAATTTATCCGTGGAGAACACCCATCAACAGCTCTTACATAGACACTTCATCGCTCGCAGTTTACCTACATCCTCCCGTTCCGGATTCGCGCCTGTATCAACAGCTCTCCTCAGCCATGTGGGATCGCTCATCTCAGATCGCGACCGAACGGTCATGGTGCCGCCAAACTATCAGAAGCATCGGCTTGTCCACTCTGCGGCGGTTAAAGCAATAGCATTCGCTCCCTGGCAGCCATCTCTTCTGGCCACCGGTGGGGGCTCTAATGACCGCGCCATCCACTTCTACCACACGCCGTCTGGCGCATGTCTGGCTACTATCAACGTTTATGCTCAGGTGACTAGCCTTATTTGGAGCAAGACAAGGAGAGAGATTGTCGCTACCTTTGGTTTTGCACAGCCAGAGCATCCGTTCCGAATTGCTGTCTTCGCCTGGCCAAGCTGTGAGCAGATCGCTGCGATCCCTTGGGGCCCTAACGGCAGTAGCTGGGATCGTATAGAGAATGAGTCAAATGTTGACTGCGGCCGAGCCCTTTGTGCGGTTAGCTACCCTTGCAGGCCTCCTACTTATGTGCTTGATAAATTGGACAATCACGATGGCTCTTCTATATCGAGTTTTGTGAATCAACATAGGTCGAACAGGAAGGGAGGAAGTGTACATTATCGGCGGGCAGTTGTGCGGCCTAGGGCCAAAGAAGGAGGGCTCTGGTGTCCACGCACGGTCGAAGAAGGATGTATCATTGTGGCTTCTAGTGACCAAAGTGTCAAGTTTCATGAGGTGTGGAGCAGTGGGAGAAAACAAAAGGCAGCAGCTTCTGGGCCATACGGTGGTAGTGAGATCCTCGAGGGTATTGAAGGTTTGGAAGCCCCAGGAAAGGAAGTCATTCGTTGACGTTAGAGCTTCGGGATGCAGAGCTTCCCGAATTATTGGCAACATATCCTTACTAGTGCGTTAGGTTTTTATGTCAGGCATGTATCCTTAAAGGGAATTGGGATAGACTTGTCATGGCAATGAATGCAGCATTCTGCAAGACAGGGAGCATAGTCGCCAGTAGGTCACTGAGGAAGTAACGTTCATTTCCTATTCCCGGATACGCTGCATATGCGTGAACCAGTAGGTGGCATTTCTCGTCTAAGAACGGGAATATTTGAGTAGGTCGACATACTCTGCATGGACACGGGCAGATACAAGAAAAAGGTCCTGTGTGGTGACTCCCGCTAACAGCAGTGGCGCCCAAATATTCCATAATAGCAAAACATGCGTAACTACGTCATGTGGTAAAGTGATATATAGGGGCCAGGAAGGGGAAAATAAAACTAGCAAATGGAATAGGACCTAAAAAAAGGTATACGAAACGTCAGCGACAGGATTTGAACCTGTGCGGGCGAACCCAACAGATTTCTAGTCTGTCGCCTTAACCACTCGGCCACACTGACTTGGATGAAGTTTATATAACTAACTTTATCTATAGAAGGGCAGCTGCATTTCCAGTCCATTATTGATTTACAAGACAGCCTCTGTTGGGCTATACATTTCCTTTCAGGTGATCACCGCGAGAGTCGAGTTCATTTCTATTTAGAGTGGCTCAACCATATTTCTAAGGTGTGTGTCTAATTAAATTGGATTCATTGAGCTGTTCAGTGCGGACGCTCTTTACGAATACTAGCATATCTCTTATTGTCCGTCTTGTTTACAAAGGAACGGTAACTTCTACCTACAAGTATAGTATTCTATGGTGAAGCAGGTCAGGGACTGGTGGTGTATTTGTACGGGAGTGCATCATTCAACTTTGGTAACATGTCCTATATGGCCTTTTTGACATGAGCAGTTAATGATCGCAGGCCAAGCTATATAGTGCTCGAACGACTTCGGGAGATGTATGTACATGTATGGCCAGTTCACGAAGAACTCGATAATATGTTGATCACGTGGCGTTGCTATAGTCGCATGAGCCATGGCCTTGTTTGTTGGATTGCTGCTTGCATTGGCCGGGGCGGGAAATAACTAAGTCAAGTACATCTCTTGACTACTGTCAAAAAGTAAAAAGATACCGTCAGCGACAGGATTTGAACCTGTGCGGGCGAACCCAATAGATTTCTAGTCTATCGCCTTAACCACTCGGCCACACTGACAATTGATATTTAACTTTTTAATATTTGCATACATAAGCCTACAAAAAAGAATTACGTCCACTTCTACTTCCACAACAGCCTGCACATCATCAGAGAAGGTAGATGGTATCAATATACTGCCAAAAAAAAAATTCCGTATGTCTCTGTTCAACTCGCTTTGATACTGCCCGTATTGTCCGTAGCTTTTCTCTGCGCGGTATCTTATAGTTTATTCTTGGTTTATGGTATGGTATGCTTGACTGTGATTTAAATATATATATCCCCCAATGCTAGCGCGTGGGATTAATTCCAGTATGACCCTATGTCAGCTACCAATGCTGGCGCAGTGGTCGAGAGGGAGCATATCGATATTATACACCAGAATACAGCCCCCTCCCCAAGGAACATCCTTTTAGTGAGGTTGCCCTGCCCTGCCGCCGTTTGCTGTACTGTTCGGGTCTCGGGCCTGCCCGTACGATGGATAGTCACGGAGGAAAGCATGTATATATTTGTTTTGTCTCTGAATAAGGAATAGTACCTACAAGGTGATAGATCTAAAGGCCGAGAACCTCGGATTTGTGCGTGTTCACCCCCATGTCAGCAAGACTAGGAACATAAACCAGGACGATAGACGTATGAAGACACGTAAATAGATGGTAGTAGCAAGTCAACGTAGATGCTAGTGAACAATGACTCCATACACTAAAACGGAGCACAAGAAACAGGTTCAAAAAATATCTTTTCTCTTTTTGAGCACTTTTTTGTCTGGGTGTAGTACACGGAACTCCAGGAACAAACACAGAAGAACAGGGTATAAAAATCTAATCTATTTTCTCGCCTTGTTCTTCCCCTTCCCTCCACTGCCCAGCTTGGTCTTCTTTGGTGGCGGCTGGGGAGCTGAAAGAGCCTCATCCTCGGAGTCATCTTCTGTGTCGGCAATGAAATCGGCCATCGAACCGGCACTCTCGGCATCATCATCATCGTCATCTTCGTCCTCCTCTAGGGACTCCTCAGCGTCGGAAGAGCCGGCTGACTCCTCCGCCTCAACGTCAAATACATCTTCGTTCTCATCATCATCTTCCTCACTGCCCTCTTCCTCGTCTTCTGACTCATCAATGCCGGACTGGACGCCGTTCAGCATGGATTCGTCTTCGTCGAAGGTCTGATCGCGAATCAACTTGGTCCGTGGTGTGGCCATGTGCTTTCCAGTCTCAGCATCACTATCCTCCTCAAGCTCTTCCTCTCCCTCAACGTAGATGACGTTGTCTTCATCTTCACTCTCCATCCCTTCTGCTCCACTGCGGATTGATTGCCTCAAGCCGAGTTGCGCGTCCAGCATATCAAGCTTACCTTTAAGCAGTAGCAAAGAGGATAGACTTGATGAGCGCTGATCCATGACCTTGTAAAGCGTGGCCATACGCTTCAAAAGATCTGGCTGACCGGCGAGTGCTCCGCCATGTGCGACACATGTCCATTGAATCCACACGAGGAGATGCCCATACCGACCAGGCCGGGCAGAAAGACGCTCGGCCAGCTTTTGGAGAAGTGTAGCTGCCAGGGACGACTCCAAGCGTTGAATGGTCGTCCGGATGATCGAGAGGTCACCGGTATGGAAACAAGATTCAAGCATGTCGTTATCGTTGGTCCTAAGGGACTGTGTAAGGACAGTGGAGAGGGAGACACCGGATGGAATCTGCTGGACTGCTTTGTTGGGTTTCCCGGGAACAAGAGACCCGATGCGGACATCATCCTCAAGTTCAGCCTCAACATCTATGTCTGCTGCGTTTGCCCGCATGAGCTCGCCAAAGGAGGGTTCGCCAGTCTCATCCTCCTCATCTTCAGGATCGGACTCTCCCGCGTTATCCATCTCTACGTCGCTGTCGATACCTTTCTGTTTGTCTGCTTCCTTCACTTCACCCGACTGCTTGTGTTCTCTATCGTCATCATCCGAATATTCATCGCTATCCGAGGCAACGTCTTGTTTGGAGTCTTGCATCTCAATATCATCATCTGCAAGATTTCCTTGCTGTACCACCACCTTGGACTCATCGACCTGGCTTTCACCTGTCTTCCTTGCACCGTTCGTGGTAACTGATGAGAGTACCGAGTTGGACTTGCTCTTGACAATCTTCTTCGTGCCCGTGAATGCCAACTCGTCGGTTTCCTCATCGAAACAAGAAACACGCTCAAAGATAGGGATGACGCCTCCTTCAGCATATGCAATGACTAGATCATGACCCTGGAACGATGCTGCTACCACCGGGACGAGCGCATCGGAGCCCTCGGAGCGCGTGATTTTAATGGAACACTCTGCTCTCCTGGTCATCTGCCTTCCCCTCGCCTTCAAGCTCGTGGTAGCCTTACCTCCCTGCAAGTCATTTGGCTGAACGAATGGCCTCATGAAGAGCTCAATTGTGCCGTCGTCAGTTACAGCTGCCAGTGCTTGCTTTTCCAACGAGTCACCTGTCTTCTTCCCGAAGCCGGTGTACAATGACAACGAAGATACTTCTTTTTCAGTAACCAGATTCATCACGAGCTTCCGACTCTCAGGGTCAAACACGTTGATATAACGGTCATTATCGGAGCCGAGGAACAACCCGGTAGAGGCGGACTCAGTGGAGGAGGTGAGAAGAGTATGGATAGAATTGCGCATGGCGGGGAACGCAATTGGCGCATCGTTGTTATCAATATCGATTATATATGGTGTTTGAGATGCGCAGATAACAGGTGGGTTGGCGGGAAGCGGGCGCGCCAGACTCGTGACCACCGAGGATGAAGGCAAGTTAATTATCCTAGTACGCGATGTTAGACAGGTCTCAAAACTCCCACGATAAGGGTATATGAGCTTACTTTGTGCTTTTCCCGGTGCGTAGATCCCATTGCACAAGTTTGTTATCACCACCGACACTCCAACCTTCTTGAGCGGGCTTGCTCAATGTAAATTTGAAATCCTTAATCCCTTCATCATGAGCTCCAACAAGTGTTCCGACAATCTTGTCCTCCGTAGGCGAGTACATCCGGATATCTGAAGCACTGGTACCGAAGGCGACGACAACATCTCCCTGATCGAACCCACCGGCGGAACCATTGACGTCGGAGTGTCGCTTTCTCTTCTTCTTCGACTGCTGATCGCGATCCTTCTGCCTTCCTGGATAATATCCCCAATCTAGGGAGGTGACCGTCTCCCTAGGACCCAAGACATGCTCGCATTGTAACCGGCCGGTATTCGTATCATGAATTCGCAAATGCTGAGCACCAAGACCCTGAATGACAGACGCGAAAAGCGCCAATTGATATTCAGACGGTGCAAATGACGCCTTCAGTATCGAAGATTTGCTCCCCGTGTATGTCATGCCGGATATCGCGGGCGACGCAGCGGAGGAGGTTTTCGAGGCGGGCGGGCGAGATGTCTTCTTGCCCATTTTGACCAAATCTGTAAGTGAAAGAAGAAACAAACAATGTCACAGAAGAGACACCAGGTAGTGGATTAAGCCTAGTCCCGCTTCGACTTTGAGCGACACCTGGATGTTGAGAGTCTGTTGAACTGCAGACTGTCGCCGTCTCTTGGGCGGTGTTGCTGAGAAGGAAAAAAAAGTTCTGTAGAGCCAATAGATGGCGCTAGACCATAACAGGCCAAGCGCCCTTATAAGTGCTGCAGGCGTCTTATCTAATCGCCCGCCTCTTTCCATAGTTACTAGTTAACTACTTCTCCATACCTCTTTAGAGGACCTATAACTAATCTTTCCTCTCAACAATGCGTTGGTCTTAGACGTGCCCGCAGAATGTCGAATCGGACTAGGCTTTCTGTTTTTGCTGGTGACGCTTCCTCCTCCCATTCACGATTAAGAAACTAGGTAATATCGAGCTAGTCGTTCGAATCTACTAACCCAGATATTGCCCGGGTTGTGAATGTCTTCTCGAACTCACTCACAGCTTTGCCTTCACATCAGGCTCTGAAGATAAGCACAGCTTGCTTCTTCCATTGATCGATATTACCAAAGGACTGAAATACCATTGGGTTCAAAGGTTGCATTCTTCGGGCCTTGGGAGGCAAATATGCGCAGTTTTTATTTTGACTACAACTGGCACACAGTTGCATGTTCTCCGCGCAGAGTCATATGTTGTCAGTTGCTACACTCTTGACTCATCTCCGCCCACCCAGACTCAACTGCAAGAAAATCCCCTTTGTCGTGTTTCACTCCACCTATAAGTCAGGGGTGACTGATAAAGCGCGACACTGATGATTATTCGAAGATCAATGTGGAGTGTCCTGAGACCAGCAGAACAAGGGGATACAGGCAGGCACCACTGTTACGCTACATGTACTACTAGGGAAAAAGTCGAGTTAAGCTCGTATTCATACCGTGACTGAACCAGTTCTTTAAAGCTCAAAGCGATCAGGTATCATATCCTCGGTGTTTCTGTTCATGTCCTTAGTTAACTACTATGTCTCTCTTGGCATGACTAATAAGCCATAGTGATTATATCAGCATTATTAGGCTAGACCTAATGCAATGCAAGGGAAGGGCTCAGGGCTTGACCCTGGGGCTTTCTCGGGTCAGCAGATCAACTTTTTCTGGATCGGTGTGTAGCAAACCAGCCATCAACCATATCCATGATGCAGTCCTTCATCCAGTCATGAATGCCTAACAGATTTTTGGGTATGTCATATCTGACTTACGGTATGACAAAAGATACATTTAGCGAATGGCGTTTCGTGCGATGTATCCAAGCCAAACGCCTTGTAGGGCCTTCAGTGTTCTTCAAGTATTAGTTATTCGTCAGCTTGATGTGTCTTTTTTGCAGCTCTGACTTGATTTTTATTAATTTTTATTTTTGGAGAGCTCAATATTTTTCGAGGATGTTTCCGACAAAGGGACTCCTGGTACGAGGATCCACCAAAGTTGGAAGAACCCAATCGTATCCGTGGGCTCGTAGAACGCGTCATCCATCAGCCAATCAAAAACTGCTGAATATTGAATTAGGACTAGTGTATCCGATGGAGTTAGCGGCAGAGGACGGACGACCGCGACGCGGTCGTTCGTACTTAAGGATTCTAGCACCCCCTCCGATTTTCTCAGTCTCTGTTTCTGGATCTGAGCTGAGCTGCGCGCCCGGTCACGCCTTCCTTACCCTTTTTTCTTACCGCCTCGCCTAAACCTGCGTGTCCAAGGTTACCCGTGACCACCCCCTGGGCATTTATCATCATTTATTTTCTTTTTAACCCAGTCTAACGCGTTGTCGCGTCGCGCTCCCAGATAAGAATCCCAGCCACAGCTATTGCACTTGCCCTTTATATTTTATTTTATTTTATTTATTATGGTCATTATTATTTCCCCTTTCACTTGATTATTATTATTAGCAACAACTCAAACCCCCAAACCAAATTAACTGTATTTCTATCACCCTCCACTCTCGATCGCGACTCCACGAGGTTCATTTAATCACTGTGGCCTCAGGCATATAGTTGGCACGTGCGATCCCTCTAAAGATCACCTGACTTGCCTATTCTTTTTCGACTTCTCCCTTTTGATTCTTCTTTACACTTCCGTTTTATCTCGAGATTGCCTCACGCTTAGTCAATCAGGCTTGCCGCCCACGTGACCCTCTACAGCGTACCGCCTCTTGGCAATATAAATTCCTCTGCTTCCTGTCGCATTCTCCACTTCCGACCCGCGCTAATACTCATCTTTCCTGTATATTCTAACACCGCGGCGTCGCAGCAGTTGTGACTGCTGAGCAACAGTTTTCATCTGTCTTTTGTCACTTAATCAGGGGGTTTTAGTCGACGGTTGACGAATCGATCCATTTAGTCTGTGATAGCGCAGAGAATACCTATTCAGTGCATTTTTGTTGTCGCTTTAAGCTTTCTCGATAACTGATACCAGCTGCTGCCTACATCGCTGCGTGTTAGTACACTGTATTCTGGTCCACAACTGGACATCTAAACATCGACCTCGATGGCGACCCCGCCTCCGGAGGCTGCTCCTGTGCTCAAGGAGGAGAAGCCTCAACTGCCACCGTCGCCAAATGGCATCTCTTCTGTCGATGTTGGTCGCAAAGAGTATGTATATCTCCAATCGACTTTCGGAAACATGGAACTAATTACTGACTGCCTCTTCACAGCATGCAGGGTCTTGTAACTGATTCTAAGCCAGATGCGGCAGTTAATGAGAAGAAAGTCGAATCGACCAAACCTGCTTCAGTGAATGGCCATGAGACCACTGCCACAAACGGAGTCAATACAACATCCCCTCCGAAGTCACCGACTGCTCCGCCCGAGGAACGCAAAAACCCGGCCACGGAATCTTCAGCTATAGACGAAACAAAAAAGGAAACAACTGGGAAGAACCTTGGCAACTCTAGTGGGAATACTAGTGCTGATAATGGTACCCCTCAAAAATCGCAGCCAACGCCAGAAAGCTTAAAGCCAGCGAAAGAGGTGGACGGCAGTGCCCAGGCTCAGGGCTCTGCCGCGAAGACTGATCTTCCACATCATCCTCCCGCTAGTGCAAAGCCTGAACGTCCTTCGAACAATGATTTAACTACTAAGGCTTCCTCGTTACCACATCTGCAGAGTGTTGATCAGGAAATGCGAGATGCGCCAGATGTTCCGGTGTCCCCCACAAAGCTGTCTAGGGAACGCGAGCCAGATTCAAGAGATGAGCCTGCTGCGAAGCGTACCAAGATTGGAGGGGAGGGTTCTACCTCAACTGGATTTAAAGCCCCCGGGACCCCCGGCCCCGTGGCTGAGCGACGTGCGGATGCGGCAACAAATGGCGATGCGACTATGACTAGGGTCCAGCACAAGTTCCTTCTTAAAGGGATCCAAAGCCTGAAGCGTATGAATGACTCACGCTTTTATCGAGAGCCAGTTGATCCAGAGAAGATGAACATTCCTCATTATCCACAGATTATCAGGCAGCCCATGGATCTTGGAACCATTGAGAGGCGTCTGAAAAATAATGAGTACAGGTCGGTCAAGGCTGTCGTTGATGATTTTAGCCTAATGGTTCAAAACTCGTTGACGTTCAATGGCCCGGATCATATTGTTGCGCAGGAAGGGCAGAAGCTCAAGTCTACTTTCGAAAAGCAGATGATTAATTGCCCTAGGCCTGATGATATCGAAGAAAGGAAATCGAAGAAGTCTTCTCCTAAGACCTCAGCGGCACGACGGGAACCACGAACAAGTATAGGCCAGGCTCCACCACGCCCAACTGGTGGTTCCCCTCAGGCTACAACATTCGCTTTGGGACCAGAAGGCCTTCCTGTTATTCGTCGCGATTCCACCAATGCTGATGGACGCCCTAAGCGGTCCATCCATCCCCCGAAGCGCGATCTCCCCTACTCAACGAAGCCAAAGAAGAAGAAATATCAATGGGAATTGAAGTTCTGCCAGGAGGTTCTAGATGAGCTTCACAAGCCAAAACATTTTAACTATGCAGTCCCGTTCTATCAGCCCGTTGATCCTGTGGCCTTGAATATTCCTACCTACCACAGCATTATCAAGAAACCGATGGATCTCTCGACTATGCAGACGAAACTTAAAACTGGTCAATACGAGAACGCCAAAGAATTCGAACTGGACATGCGCCTAATTTTCAAAAACTGTTTCAAGTTCAATATCCCTGGCGACCCTACCTACCTTGCTGGACAAAAGTTTGAGGAGATATTCAACTCTAAATGGTCTCAGAAGACACGCTACCTAGAGGCCCATGAACCGCATCCTGAGCACCAAAGCGGAAAGTCCGAGTCCGAATCTGACGAAAGCGACGAAGATGCGGACGAAAGCGACGACGACGAAGAACTTCAACGGCTACAGCAGAAGATCGCTGAGATGACACGTAAGGTGGAAGCTATTGCCCAGAAGAAGAAAAAGAAGACACCACCCGGATCGAAGAAGGCCGGGAAGCTCAAGTCTAGCACTAAGGATATCAAAAAGCCTGGAACCATGAATCTGGCCAAGAAGGACAAGAAGAGCAGCATAAAGCCATCGAAGCCCGAGAAGCAGCGCTGGGTCACGTATCAGGAGAAGCAAATCATATCCAATGGGATTAGTAGCCTTCCAGATAAGAAGATGCAGGAAGCGCTTAAGATCATCCAAAGCAATGTTCCATCTCTCAAGGTACGATCTCCGCAACAGCTACTTACTGCAATGAGCTAAGAAGCCTAACTTTTGCGTCTAGGGCACCCAAGAGACGGAGATTGAACTTGATATCGATGAGCTACCTAACGATGTATTATTGATGCTTCTCAGATTCGTCAAGAAGAATGCGCCCCAAGTTATGGAAGATGAAGACGTGGCGACACCCACTGCTATGAATACTGCTGCCGCCCCGAAACCCAAAAAGAACAAGCCCATGAGCAAGTTTGAACAGGAAGCTCAGATCAACATGCTCGAGAGCAACCTGTCTCGCTTCCAGGGCGGTGGCCGTTCTCCTGATCCAGTTCCTTCTGTGGAAGCCAACGAAAGTAGCGACGATTCGGAAGATGACTCGGAAGAGAGCGAGGAGGAGTAAACCTTCGCTGGGTCAATTCTAGCTGAATATTTACTTTTCGGAAATCTTCCACGTCTCTTGTTGATCTACTATGCTAGTCACACTGGGCATTCCCATTCTTCATTTTACGTTATCCATTATTCTAATTAGTTGTTCCCCATCTTGGTTGTTAACCTGCGTTACCACACCAGCCTTTTTTGTTTGTCTTTTCCTTTCTACTATTAGCGATACTGTTGCGTTGGAAGACGGCCTGGATTTTATTATCAGGCGCCTGGTATTCTTGTACATAGCCCTTTACTTCTATCGGGTTGAACGTCGCGTCTGAGCTCTCCACTTTCGCTCGCCTGCATCTGGTGGCAAGGTCCACAATCCTGTGGTGAACGCACGATATGCTTTTGCTCGTCTTTCACGAGGGCACTTCCTGCTGACATTGGTTGGACTTGCTTAAGCATGCTTTGCGCTTGTTCTCTGGTGAAGGCGGAAATGCTTCAGTTGCAAGTCGATGCGCAGTGATAGTTCTCTGAGGAGAGGGTTGTGATGGCACCAAGTGCATGTATGATTACGAAAGAAATGTGAAAACGGAAGCGAAAATCTGAGACTTTGTATTCTTATACACATTCCGAGTAATCACCTGTAGGCTGGATACTGAGCCTTGGTATGCTTGAAGGTTCAATATTGCGCAGCGGAGCGAAGCAAGCATTATACTACTAGTACTTATCGGCGGGCGGTGACGCTGCACACCGATTTAATTAATTGTTATTCCTAATCTAATCTCCAGCTTCACAACCTACTTATCTAGAACGCTATAACTGGTTATGTTACCTCCTTGCGACCCAGCTATACTGGAGGATAATCCTCAATTTAAGAGGCTATACCAGAATTTGACAACGAATTTGCTCAACCCTGATGCCTCGACACGCGCCAACGATGCGCAGCCTGCCAGAAAGGCCGTCTTGGAAGTACGTCCTTTAACTATCTAAAACAATTCCACACTCGGGGGAATGAACCACAACAATGCTAAATCGAGAGGACATTTTGCTTAGGAACTTAAAAACTGTCGGACTCGTCATATAAAAAAGCAAATCAAGAAACGAACACTGCGACAGCTAGCCTTTGATCCTGACAGTGATTTATCGGACGATGTCAGCATGACTCCACAGGCAACCTACACGAAGGAGAACAGTAATAACTGACAAGGTTACATGGCTTACTACTAGTACCGCGACACGATCGCAATTATCAGCTTGTATTTGGACTCGTCATCCAACCAGCTCAACCTGGATGGTGACGATCGCGATGGAGCCGATGCGCTATCTCTCTTGGCTCCAGACATTGACAAATTCTACTCCGATCTTCCCGCATTGATCAAGCCCTTCTCGAATGCCATTTCCTCTTCTCTAGGTGACCTTCGATTGATCGCCAATGTGGGCGACGCTTCGAATCCTCCGTCCGCGGAGTTATCTCGACCCCGGACTAGGGCTCGTCAGTCGATGATGAGGGCACCCGTTTCTCTCTCCCAACAGCTTGAAGATCGGCTGCGCAAATTACGCCATAAACAACTATCCGAACTTCCGGCAGCCCGTACACGGATGGCAGCGACAGCGGGGGAAGTCCTGGCGACACGGGCTGCAGTGCTGGAGCGTACGGTGGTGTTACTGGAACGCGCCAAACACGGGGCACTCGCCCGAGCCACCAAAGCGAAGGCAGAGCATCTAGCTACAGTAGCACGGGACATGGAAGGAAAGTTGAGGTATGTCCGACCCCAGTGGCTTGCACTAAGTTCAAGGATTCTATGAAGGCCTGCCGAGATTAATTGGACATAATAGTGTGACGAAACTGGATATTTGTGCCACGATACACACGCCTGAGACTATTGCTGCTCTCAGCCGATACCGCCAGCACCTTCAAGACACCCGCGAGCGGCTGGAGGAGAGAAAGGCGGCAGCCCTGGAGGAACTAGAAGCATATGAGGTGGATGACTCGGGAGCGAACGATAGAGCTGGTAGTAGAAGACGGTTAGTAACAGGGCCTATGAGGGATATTACCCGACAATACGGGGATTTAATCCGAGAAATTGAAGATGTGAGGTCGGAGATTGAAAGGTTATGAATGGGTAGGTGTTTCTCGATCTATTGATTTCTCTTAAGATACCCTTGTCCCAAACGCATCATCGTGCCTTATACTGCAGTGCTTAATAACCGTGTCCATAATCAACCATTACTTTATTACATGTCCTCCAATTAGATGGTGCAATTCTGTACCTTCTAGTACCAAAGCAACCTTCTTGAACCAGCCAATAAACAACACCCGCACTACAATCACCTGACCATCCCACCAAAAGTTTTCCGCCGATAAGACTCGTGGATTCTATACACTGATCTTTAACCCCCCTCCCCCACAAAATTCACAAAGTATTTTCTCAATAAAATAAAAACTACACTAAAAATGGCCGATCAAACCCTCTCTATCTACGACGAAATTGAAATCGAAGATATGACCTTCGACCCCGCCGTCCAACTCTACCATTACCCATGCCCGTGTGGCGACCGATTCGAGATTGCGATCGATGATCTTCGCGACGGAGAAGAAATCGCCGTTTGCCCCAGCTGCAGCTTAATGATTCGGGTTATTTTTGACGTTGTACGTTTCTCATCTATTCCTTTTTATAATCGTGTATACACCGGGGTTCTTACTAACATCATCAAGGACGACCTCCCCAAGGCCAATCAGCAGCAAGGTCCCGGCGCCGTTGCGGTTCAGGCTTAAACTATTCAAGATGGAAATAGGGAAACAGCTATAGGGGCTATAAATTAATACCGTCATACGTCACTACACATACTGGAACCTCTCGTCTTCTCCCTTGTGGACTCGAAGGAAAAGTATAGACGTTCAGTCTTCGCTACGGGGGGCTATGCGACATCGCGAGCGCAATACAGTCGGATACCCGCCCTCGAGCTGGTGGTCGCATTGGCCGGAAGACTGAAGTGTTAGTGGGGTCTTGCCGTATGCATGATGTGAGGGGCCTGCCGTCGAACCCGGCTGGGGGAATTTTCTTGATGAGGCATCGTATCTCTTGACTTAGTGCTGGTGAAACATGAGAGATGAGGCGCATTAGTGGGCATCAAGTGAAGACACAATAGTGACCGCATCATAGTGACGACATGGTACTATTAGGCGATGATCGCCTTCTAGAATTGGTCGCTTGTGCGCTCGGAATATACAGAGAAGTGGGATCCCAATCCTTAATCTGGGAACGGTAGTACACCACGAAATTTAAATATGCATATTGTATTATGTCTGCGCAACAAGTATATGGTGTAATACCCGATGCCGAAATGTATAGTTCACCAAGATTCACTTAAAGAGAGCCCTCATACCCTACAACCACCACAACTTCATGTATTTGCGGCCCGGGTAACATAGGCACATCTTCGTATATCCAAGTCGCATACGCTGCAACCAGAACAAACAGATCACTGTTCCTCAGTGTAGACATCTCTCGGGATATTCAAGGTCAACTCGGTGTTCAACAGGTCCGTCAGATTCGATCCATCCCGGAGATAAATCCATTGCCCACTAGCAAAGGGCCTACTATCCTGTTTCTCGTGCATGTAGTCTCCCTCTACGACCCAGTCATACCGCTTGGGACCAGAGATAGGGGAGCTGAGCCAGATCTGCTTGTTGGGGGGTTGCTTGTTCAGGACATAGGTGCCAACACTGGGAAGAATGATGTTCATTACTCCGGCCTATATGCAAGGCAGTAATTAGCATGCCGTATACCAATTGATTTTTCAGCGGGAAGTAAACCACATGGAAAAGTGACAGAGCTAAAGCCCATCCAAGAGCTTAGAAGAGAAATTAGCAACGGGGAAAACGCACACTGTACTCAGCCTCTATGTCAGCACCCTCCTCTTGGACCTTCTCGATCTCGCTCTGGAGCACATTGAGATAATGCTCCGCGTATTCATGGTATTCTGCGTCTGTCAATGGCGATGGCTCGGTGACGTGGCTGGCGGCGCCCGCGACATTGTTGCTTTGCGGGTTTGGGGCCGGAGGGTCCGACGAGCCTGGGAAAATGCCCTTACGAGCTGCAGCAGTGCAATGGAAGCCCCGATGAGATGAGCGAGAAGCCGGACTCGACTGGGGTTGGTAATGAGAAGCTACTGGCGCTGAGATCCGGGCAACGCGAAGGGTCGGGCGGATGGCCGCTGGGAGAGCTCGAGGAAAACGGGAGAGCATAATGGAATACGTGAGACGTTGACTGAGTGAGACTGTCTTCTAGAGAGTTGATCACAGGTTATCGAAGAGGGACGCTGGGAGGTGCAAAAGCAGAGAAAAGTGGAGGTAAAAGGAAATGGATGGCATCATAGCTTATGTGGAGCTTAACTCCATTCGGCGTGACTTTCTCCGCATTCTATTCCATTTAAATCACCAATTACAACCATATTATGAGAACAACTCGTTCCTGCTAGCGCCACATATATCACATAGACTATATTTATATTTAGCGTCTTACTCGACGCTTCATATTCCTTGCCAAGCAAACCACTGGGGGTAACCGACGATCTAAAGTGCTCTATAAATGATATACCTCCCGCCGTGCAGGCCCCTCACAAGAGTCACAACATCCTGGCCATCAACATTTATCTTCTTTCGCTCATACCGCCCCAAACAGTGGACGACAGCCATGTCCGGCGCAAAAAAGAAAGAGAAAAGACCACCCTTAACCCACTTTCTCTGCCTCCCTCTAGTCAACTCAACATCCCTCCCCCAACTGGAATCCTCACTGGCAGCATTCAAAGCTTCGATCCCTCGCCGGGCACTTCGATATGGAGCTCCAGAGCAGCCACTCATCCCAGATGGTGCGCTCCGTCCCGTCGGTACTCTGCACCTGACTCTGGGTGTCATGAGTCTCCCAACAAAGGATCGTCTAAGCGAGGCTATCGAGTTCTTTCAATCGCTAAACCTAGTCACCATGGTGCGTGAGGCCGAGAAAATCGCAAGCGCACGCGCACAAGGGAGGAAGATAAATGCACATCTAGTTCCAGCGGCAGACCAGTCATCTTCGTCGAGCGCCGGGGACCTTGCCAAATCACATGGTGAAAGTCCCCCGAGCCCGTTCATCATTTCTCTTGAATCTTTGCATGCGCTTCCTCGCGCGCGCGCCGCGACGGTCCTACATGCGGCGCCAGTCGATCCTACTGCTCGCTTGTATCCTTTCTGTGAACTGCTGCGGGACAAATTCCTGGAAGCTGGATTTTTGCTCGGTGACCAGAGAAAAGAGAAAGATAGCAAGCAGACGAACGATAAGTCTACAGAAGAGGCGGCGATTGAAGAGCCCTCCCTCCTTGAGGAAATGCCAGCCAATGTTGCGGAAGAAACCGCACGAACGTCAGACAAGCCGATAAGCACTCAGCCTGTATCGAAGGAATTTACGGTTTCAAAACCGAAGATCAGACCGCTTCTGCTGCACGCTACGGTCGCAAATACAATTTATGTCCGTGGGAGAGCACGGGGGGGAGGGCCGCAGAAGGGTCAAAATCGCAAAAACCAATACACTTTCGACGCACGGGAGTTTTTGTCCCATTATCGAAATTATTATGTTGACGGCGATAGAACGACTCCTCGAACTACTGTGGTTATAACTAGCGGGGGTAGTAGTGAGCAAGATCAGCTGAACGAGGAGGATCTTTCAGAGAATGAGACCAGCCATTCGGAGCGTGAAGGAGACAAGTCACCGAACAACAGGAGAGTGTCTAACGATGCCACCGGCGCCAAACACCGATATCCCTTTGTGTGGGCGAAGAACTTCCCCCTTGAAACAGTGTGTATTTGTGAGATGGGTGCGAAGAAACTTGACCCAGAGGCCGATGAGGATGGAATGAACGCACGTTTGCGGGAGAAATACTTGCCTGTAGTGGAAAGGAGCTTGGAGTTTCAGTCTATGGGAGACGGGGACGGTAAGATGGATGCCAGTTGTGATGGGAGTGTTGGGGTTGGTGTGCATATTCGTTGACTGTTATATACCCAAAGTCAAGTACATAATTAGGCTTTCTTCTAGCCGAAGTAAAGCGAGCATATAGACTGGAATCATTGGATTCATATTATAGAATACATCTTAGCAACAGCCGACCCTGACATATAACTAGAAAGAACTCCTAACGCCACGCTGAATAGAGCTATGTCATTCGTCTCCTAGATACCATTCAACTACCTCATCCGGCTCATAAGAGTCTCCATACCTCTTTCCACAGACAACTCTGCTGCTTTGGCCTTGACAGCACTGATCATGCTTCTCTCAAAGTCATCCCTTGTCCTAAGCACTGCCTCAACCCACGTCAGCTGCAGATCCCAGTATTCCATTTTGAAGTCCTCATAGACTGCAACAACGGCAGGACCCTTCTCTGATTCAAGCAGGCGAACCAACCAGTCGACGAGCCGCCACTTCTGCTTGATGGTACTGGCAAATGAGTCCGGATAGTTTTGAAAGAAGGCGAAAACGGTTAGAACGTCGTCCTTGAACTTGTCCGTGTATGGATCAGCGTGTCGCCGGAATTTGACACCGCGGTTGCGCACAGACGACAGATACCGAACCAAGAGTTCGTCGGAGAGTTCCTCAACTAATATGTCGATTAGAGATGGGTGAATGACAGGGGAATAATCGGCCATGTAGTCTTCGAATGTAGAAGTGATGCGCTTGATGGCAAAGTCGCCATACCACTTCTGAGTGAAGAAATCGGGGATAGTAGAGCGGAAGTCGACCGCAAAAACTACTTCGACGAATTGAGTAAGACAATAGGTACTTAGGTCCACGTAGCCGTCGCGAAGGGCGTCCAGCTCTGGTATAGCTCGCGCCGCCATGTATTTCGGGTCGACGTGCGCCTCGAAATCGCGCTTGAACCTCGACAGGTAGCCCAGTTGTCCTGATTCATCATTGTCATCGATACAAGCAATCTGGTCGTTGGCCACCGCAACAAGCCAATCCTGCAACAGCTGCAATCCATCAAGCTGGTCGCCGCCTGGCGCCTTATATTTGGCGCACTCCTCTTCGATGAGCGATTGCCAAGCGGTTTGACGTCCCTTGAGCACTCGGAACATAGCATCGATAATGCCTTCGACCAGGTCTGTACGAGAGGAGGCGGTAGCTGCCTGGATTTGTTCATGAATCATGCGCCACATATCCGGAAGGGTTTTGGTGCGGAAGTAGCCCTCTGCATTAGTGTCCAGAGAGTCAGGAACCCGCTCCACCAGGCCATTCCTATCGGTCTCTGTGATCCTCTCCATCCACTCTTCGACCGCTTTGATGATAATGCTCTGCCATTGTCGAATGAGCTCAGGTTCACGATCATCGAGAATGTTTGGTCGCAGGTCTGTCTGTTTCCACCCGAGTTTGTTCATCTTCTTATAGTATTTCTCGCTCCAGTGGATTATAGAAAGCAGATTATCTGGGGGTAGCTCAGGGTCATTGATCAGATCCACGAAAAAGTCATGCATCATCCGGTGGTAAATATCAGTGTATGTCTTGTAAATCTTCCACTTCTTTGGCATCAATGTCTGCATGCCCTGCTTAACAGAGAAGAGATCATTGAAGAACCATCGGAAACTCTTCTCTAGGATATCTGGATCGCCGAGGAATTCCTCCTTAGTATTCTCAAACTGATCCTGTGCGTAGAATTCAATGGCTTGGAGAAACTTTTCCTTATAGCCCCTAATCGTTTTAGGGCCCACATTCATCGACTTGAACCGGCCTGCCAGATCCTGGTGGTCCTTCTGCGCTTCCTGCAAAGCACGAACCGTTTCATCTTTCTTTTCCTCGTTCATGACAACAACAGCTAGCCGGACAACCATGCTAGGGTTATCAGACTGCACAAGGGGGATCAGATTCATACAAGCAGTTCCCAAATGATCATCAAACCAGTCAATAACACTATCCAGACCCTGGAAGTAATCCTCCAGCGTGGCTTCGCTGCTCGGGTCCTGGGCCTTTCGTATCTGATCCATCGCCTCGTCTCGGAAATCTCTCAATTTAGAGATCTGCATATGAGCTCGCAGCAAATTCGGCTGGTTCTCGAGATCATCATCATCCTCTCTTAGAAGATTCTCAACCTCAGCAAGATTCTCACTAAAATTCTCCAGTCCCTTCTTCATCGTCAAGACCGCCTCGAAGTTCCTCTGCACTTTGGCAAGTCGATCAATCTGGGAGAAATCCTCGACGCTGGATTGCGACTCCGCACATAGTTTGTCGATTCCCTGGAGCTCATCCTTCGTCTTCGAAACCTGGCGCTGGCCTTCGGTTAACGCGCTGATGCTGCGTTGTACTGTCCCCAATTGATCCCGGAGGCCTTCTCGGAGCTGTGAATCGACGGCTGCCTTCTTCCGCGAGTATTCCGCTCTCAGTCCGGCGATCTTGTCCAGGTCTTCAGGGTGACGCAGAATATCTTCTAGCCGTGGTAGAGCCACCGTTCCTTCCGAGTCTCCACCTCGTGCCATTTCGACGATATCATACACTAGGTAAGGTACTAGATCGATATAAAATACCAGTGGTAAGCGTCCTGTCTGCTACAGGATCATTAAACTCGGTAATTCCGTAGTGCAACCAGACAATTAGAGCAACAGAGAAACCGTCATAAGAATATCTGCAATAACCCCTAGTCGCAATATAATCGATGCCGCCGCAATCAATAATGTGCCAAGTATACACTCTTAAACGCACAGCGCTTTGAACCCAAATTAGATTCCGTTCAAACGTACGTAGAGTCACAGCAAGATAGCAGCCATATGCATGCCACTATGACTTATAGCAGCCAATGGCACATCCCCGCGTTTCATTCAAGCAAATAGATTGTCAAGTGCGCTCCGCCCGCCAGGAAGACGCTGGCAGAATACTATACACGTGACTCTCCGCCTCGCAGGCCGACTGGATCGGAATGCCAAAATTCCCGCCGTCATGGTTTGATATATATACAATTATCTGTATTGGAGCGATTGTCCCATATCCTGAAACCGAAACACAGTCCCAGGCTTGTCGCGATAACTTGGTTATCTGTGCCATACAATCAGACGTGAAACCACGGACCCTCCGCCAAAAATCCATCTCCAGACCGAGCAGCGAAATTGAGAAAAACGACCCCAAAAGAAAAAAAGAATTCCTATAACATACCTCTCCGACAATCCAAACCTCATATAAACACAACATTTCAAAATGAGCTACTTCCGCGTCACCCTTGTACGCTCCGCCATCGGTCTCCCCCGGAGAACAACAGACGTCCTCAAGGCCTTGGGCCTCAAGAAGCGCATGGCAACTGTGTTCCACCCCGTGTCTCCGTCAGTCGCCGGTCAGATCATGAAAGTCAAGGAGCTGGTCGATGTCCGTGAGGTCGATAGACGGTTAACGAAACAAGAAGTCCATTTTGAGCGGAAGCCGGATCCAGGATACTACATCGAACAGACATCGGGTGCTGAATGGAAGGCGAAGAGGAGTCAATAGATGTTGGTATTCTACATTGATACTTCGCTTTTACTTTATTTTCACTCTTCGCACGGAAGGCTCATCTGGGATACAGTGATGCTGGCTTCTATGGTCAATGCACTATGATGCCTGTGAAGCTGGAAGAGTCGGTTCCGAAATTGGTTGGAACCTTTTGCGTTGAAACATTTTCTGTATCTGCTTGCATGGAGCGGTCTTATTTCTTACATTTTCAGTCTTTGTTCGACACGACTTACTGTACTATACATATTTTGCTACTGTGTTATATTAGGACACTCGGAACCTATGTGATCTCGAAAATATCGATGTGATATTGCTTAAAGATGGAAATATGGATAGACTGTCTGGTTTATTTACGGTAGTGAATGCGAAGCCCAGTCTGAACGCCAGAAACGCCATATTCCCAATTTACGTCGTAGGAAGACGCGTTTCTTCCAGGCCATATCAGGACTATCCACATTCAAAGAATATTAACAATGCATTTTTGCAATCAATAAGAACCATCTAGGCTTTATACAGAGTGTCCAGGAAGCCTTCTGCCAGACGACTGACAATACTCTTATCAGGCATGCTGCCGGCAACGCCATACAAGGCAGCCGTATCACCACGCTTGATGATATACGACTTTCCTTGACGCTTCCTCTCCTCTGCCTTATCTAATTCCTTCTCGACAACCTCAATGAGGTCAGTAGTGAGTTTGTCAATAGCAGAGGCTGTAGGAATAGTGAACGCTACATGAATTGCTGCAGGCGATTGGAGAGCGTTGAGATGCCAGCCCTTGGCGGACAAAGCATCGGCCATATCGTAGATGTCAACGGCACCGTTTTTGCTCTGGAAAGCAACAACGCTGATCATGGGCTTTCCCACAACATCAAGGTTCTTCGATAAGAGCGGGTGCTCTCTAATAGACGCCTCGAATTTCTTTGCTGCACCAACAATGTCAAGGCAACTCTTGATGTAACCAGATTCTCCAACACTCATCAGACTGGCCCAGCAGCCCGCGATAAGAGCACCTGGCCGAGATCCTGCCACGGATGGAGATGCATAGACGCCACCGGACCAATCAGGATAGACGAAATACTGATAGCTGCGGTAGGTCCGGTTTCGGTATAGCAACACGGAGTTGCCCTTCGGCGCGAATCCGTACTTGTGCGTGTCTACACTGATGCTGGTCACACCAGGGAGGCGGAAATCAAATCCACCCTCCTCTTCATATGGAGATGGGAAGCCGGCCTTCTTAAGGAATGCAACCACAAAGGAGCCCAAGCAGCAATCAACATGCAGAGGGATTTTGTATGCTGTGGCAAGGCGGGACAAGGCAGGAATATCATCAACAATGCCATGAGGAAAGTTTGGCGCGGAACCAACGAGCAGGACAGTGTTCGGGTTGATCAAACGACGCACCGAAGGAATATCGACTTTGTACTCCGGAGCTGGGCAGGGCACGCGATGCAGTTTGATTCCGAAGTATTCGGAAGCCTTGTAGAAAGCAGCATGAGCTGTATCAGGAATGATCCTGCAACTGTCAGTACGGACCAGTTTACCATAGGTAGCTTATTCTCACATTTCTGGCTCTGTTACCCTGCGTTCAGCATACGCCTTTTGCCGCGCTGCCAAACAGGCCATGAGGATGGATTCAGTGCCACCGGCCGTGGTAACACCAGCGCCATCAGACGGAGCATTGAACAGTGCGAGTACCTGAATTCGATCACATGAGTCATCAAATTCATATTATTTGACAAGAAGACCCAACCTACCATAGCCACAACTTCAGCTTCCATCTTCCGGACGCCAGGGAAAACATCCGGGTGGATGGGATTGGCGACTCCAAACTGCCCAAACGCTTCGGCCTGAAGCTTCAGAAGGTCTTGTCCACCGTGATACACAGCTCCGCTGACACGACCATCTTCCCACCGGGTATGCTCCATACTTGCCAGCTTCTCAAGCTCGGCGCGGATCTGTTCGGGGGTCCATCCTTCTTTAGGCAGATTCAAATATCTCGTGACGCCAGGGCCGGTTGCAACAAGCTTTGTCTCCAAGTTTTCAATTGCTGACGAAACCTGCTTGTCGACCTGACCGCGGACACCGGGGAAGCGCAAGAAGATGGAGTAGCAGAAGAGACGGATCGCGGCGTAGACATTCCGGATGCTACCGAGGACACCATAACCGCGTAAAGAATAGAACGCCTTGCGAACGTAGCGAAAAATAAAAACTAGAAATACAATGTTCTTAAGACTGTTCCGCCATTAGAGACATCGACGACCAGGATGGAAGCTTAGAAACCGTGCGTCCGGATGACATCCTACTAGGAAGCTGTTGGGGGACAGCGGGCGGGGGGAATGGAATGAGTGATGTTCCACTTACATATCGAAATTCAACGCCACCAACTGCGCATTACGAGCTCTGCTGTATCCCAGCAGCTTATTTTGTAAAGCGACTGGAAGAACCGAGGACGCCATATTTATGTTCAAAACAGCCTCGAAGACTGATAAGAAAGTAAGATGACCTCCAAAGATAAAAGATAACGAGAGCTGTCGAAGGGTCGGAACTGACGTTCCAAGGGAAATGGGTCTAGTACTAGTAGAAGGAAGCCGCCGTTAAGAATGCCGATAATTCCACCACAGCCTCGGCTGGTGCCGCACATGCAACATCTTTCCAGCGTCGCATCGGCGCCCCTTCCCGCAGAGGTTAGTAGTTCCCCAGGTTTTTTCTACTTTGCATACACAAATTGCTAGTAAGCCAGCCCGAACAGCCAATAAGACATAAATCAATCAATGACGAAATAATTTTCCGCGTTGAGTTTATCAGAGGAAAAATGCAGTCCTTTAAGTCTGCTTATATACAAACTCCTCCAGACCAACGCGTTCCAAACACCAGTCTCTCCTTCCTTTTTCACATCCATGGACAAGACTTTTGAATACCCGATAACAATGAAGCCCGAGACGCATAAATAAACATCAAATCATGAAAAAAAAAATCGCATCTTCGTCGGGAGCCGCTGAGATATGAAAGTTCTAAAACACTGGGCCCTTTAATCCAAAGATAAAATTCCAAAATGCAAAGGGGAAATAAGAAACACAAAAGGAAAAAGAGAAAAAAAGGGAAGCGAAAAGATTTGAACCAAGATAAGCGGGCATCGCTTAAGCCACAACACCAGAAGCAGCAAGCTCCTTCTCCTTGGCAGCAAATTGAGCCTGCTCATCAGCAGTCAGATCAAGGAGAGGCTTGTTCTCACCCGACTTGAGGTTGCGGTAGTAAGCACGGATGATACTGTCGGCATCGTCAACGGCGATAGGACGGATATCAGCAAGAGCCTTGATCTTAGCTGTGCACTCCTTGTATTGGCTGTCAGTCATCTCAATCTTGAGTTGCTGAGCACGAGACTTGATGGCGTTCCAGCCAGTCAGACGAGAGGCGAAGTGAACGTATCTGGTCATGCCGAAGTCGGCAGGGTTGATGATCTCGTAGGTGCTGGGGTTGTTCAGGATGGCCTTAGCATGGATACCAGCCTTGTGGGTGAAAGCACAGAAACCGGTGATGTAGTTGTTGAAAGGAATGTTGACCTCAACCGCTTCGGCCACAAGATCCTCAATGTCCTTGAGCTTCTCCAGCTTGTACTTGCCCTTGACGTAGGCAGGGTCGGCAACCATCATACGAGCCATGAGACCACCAAGAGGGGTGATACCGTTACGCTCACCGATACCGAGAACGGAGGTATCGATGTGAGTGGCACCAGCCTCCAAGGCACAGTAAGCGTTGGCAATGGCACAGCCAGTGTCGTTGTGGAAGTGGGTCTCAATGTCGCAGCCAACAACACCCCTGAGGACACGAACAAGCTCGTAAACCTGGCGAGGAGAAGCGCAGCCGACGGTATCGGCAATACCCACACGGTTCACACCAACCTTGTCAACGGCGGAGTAGATGGACAAGAGGTCGACGAGGTCAGAACGGAAGGAGTCCTCACTAGAGAATCGAATCTCAATGCCCTTGGACTTGACGTATTCGATAACTTCAATAGCAGTGTTCTTAATGTAGGTCATATCCTTGCCGTGGGAGTGCTCACGGAGGTAGGACGAAGTACCAATGACGACATCACTAGAGATTATAAGAATGAGAGATTCTAAGGGAAATCTGGGCAGACTTACACTCCGTCAACACCAGTCTCAACGGCAACACGGGCATCGTCCATGTGGCATCGAATGTGAGTAAGAATCTACGGAGTGGATTAGTGCCGTTCAAATATGGGAGAACAGCTATCCAAGAATCCAACGTACCTTGGCCTTCAATCCGAGCTTGCAGATGGCCTCGCAGTCAAGTCTTGACTGCTCAGAGGCACAAGGGCTGGTAAGTTCGATCTATAACAGGTAGAATGTTAGGAAACGATCTTCAATGAGCGAACCACATTTCGTATGACTCACGTAGTCGACACCGAAATCATCCAGAGCCTTGGCGATTTCAATCTTCTTTTCGGTATCAAAGAAAGCATTGGCGAACTGTTCACCCTCACGGAGAGTACTCTCAATGATCTTAAACCGGGAGACATTACTCAAGAAGTCGGTCACGCCAACGTTGTGGCCGTAGGGATTCCGGGAGGCGGAGGGGTGAGGGTTCTGGCGAGTCTCGATACCAGTGAAGCCGGGGTGTTCGCCTTCAAATAGAAGTCAGCCAAGTATAACAACAAGAAGTGCTCTCCATGCATACCATTGCCATTGGCAGGGGTCGTGTGCCCATTGGGCTCGTTGTCTGCACCGGGGCACATTGTGACGATATCTATAGATGGTGGGGTAAAGTCTAGAAGTTGGATGGAAGAGAAAGACGCTGAAACGAGGTTGAAGTTAGACCAAGTTGGACGAAGTATAGGTAGGTATATATAGCAGCACTCACAATGAGTCACAGGCCAAACGATCTAATGTTTATATGAAATATCCGGGAGGTAAAAAAAGGAAAGCAGGAAAAGAGTCATAGGTAGGAAAAGTGGGTGGAGTCCATTTAAAAGGCGGGCGGTCTGCTCTTTTCGGAGGTATGACTCGGCCGTCCACTTCACAGATTTGCGGCAATGAAAGAAAATTTCACAGGCCGAGCAACTTTGTGTGGGGAATCCCTTGTCCAGAGCGCTTGCGGAAGCCCCAATTGCTCATCTTTGAGGATCTTCCCCAACCTCTAAGTGGCTTAGCGTAGTGCAGTAGTAATACGCATTACTATTCAGCGTTGATATCGTTTGTTAGGATCATCGAGGAAGAGAGTTTTGCCACCAAAGACACTGTTCGAATTTGCACCAATTTGCACCAATTGTCACCAATTGACTCTCTTAGAATATTAGAGATTTTTGCCTCTCCTAAAATTTAGTAGTATGTACAAGTACGCGTGTAATATTACCATCAATACCTGTGCGTTGGGTTTTACAAGGTAGTTATGCTCCCTGTTCATAGGAGGGTGGCTTCTCCCAAGGAATCTCATACTGGCAACCGACATCGGCATTGGTTGTAAGGAGGGAGGGGCGCTTAACTGTGGGCACCTTCACAATCTCCAAGATTACTACTAGTACTCCGTAGAACGCAGGGCATTACCCTCGAGGTTTTTTTTTTTTTTTTTTTTTTTTTTAAAAAAAAAAAAAAAAATTAAAATAAGAAAAATAGGTTCTAGAAAGCACACAATTGATAATCAATATACTAGTAAGTTATCACTAACTAGGCACTCGCTAGGTCTGCTTACATATCTACTCCACTAGTAACAAACTACCACAGCTTACCTGCTACAGTTACGAAGTAGTTAATATGGCTTCTGATATTGATTGACCCGATCGCCTACTGAGAACACAGTATTTCTCTTTTTACCCACCATTGTAATCTAGCCCATACAGGTGATTAACTGGGTAACTTTGACCAACCTTCACCGGTTTCGTCAACGTCATGCCCTCCGACACCGCCCGTGATCGCCTAGGCAAACGTTAGATACAAAGTTCCAGTCTCAGAGCGCGGGCGCTGGCGTAGTAATGGATAACCCACCCAGAATTTTCATACCTTAAGCAAATAACATACTTACTTAGTGGATCATGGTTGTATTTATATAGTAGTCCAATGCGCTTTTATCAGCCGAGAGAATGACGAAAGTCAAAAAATAATTACGACCTATGCCTCCTAATGTATTTGTAACTCTTTCCGTCAAGCACATATCCTGTACTAGGATGCTACGTGATTCGGACCAATGGTACAACCATCATTATTTCCTCCGGCTCTTTAACCTCATAGTAGAATCCTGCTTAAATGCAAATCTTGCGGAGCGCTCAATCTCATTATACGAGTCAGCATCAGCCACTTCTAACAATCCTGAGTCGGTGTCGTCCGTATATTTTCTCAACGCTGAGGCGGCATTGGGATGATAGAACTCGCTTCTACTTTTGCGGAGGCGCTGACTCTTGGATTTCCCAACCTCGTACCCTTTACCTCGGGATCCCATAATAGCCCCGAGTCCAATCCTTCAGCTCTCCCGCATGCCAAAGAATAGACCAGCTACAACAATGATAATGGCACTGAGGCTTAGCGGGAGACCAGTAAACAGGGCGGTTTTGTTGAAAGCCATGGGGGGAGAAGGCTTGTAGGCTCTACAGGTTTAGGATGAAGTGTGATTATCGGTCCTTTTCGAATACTCGCCCGTGTGCCCGACGCAGGGTTCAGTTCGATAAGGTACAGTGTCAAATCATTCTGCGCCTTCTCCTGGAGCCATTCCTTGCGCATATAGAGGGGAAGATACCCGTAGCTGTTGTCGGTTTTCTCAGATGTGAATGCCGAGTCTCCAACAGTGGAACTTGAGTATCTCATTTCAATAGTAATAGAAACATTGAGGGGATAGAAGTCGGCGTTCCATGTAACATAGTAGGTGGCGTCTACTACAACATCGGCTCCATCCTGCGGGAGACAGAATGGTGCGAAGGGGCCATCGAGGTCAGTACAGACGAGGAAATAATCGAGAGAAGGATTATTTGTCTGCAGGCGCGCAATTGTCTTGGATTTTTCAATCCAACCCACTGCTGCAATGCTGATTAAACTCTCCTCGAGATTTCCAGATTTAGAATACAGTGCTTACCAGGGCTAGGTACGAGATCATCTGCTCCTTGTCCCGCAGCGCCAAGGCAATAACCATAGAGAGCAGTTGTCGTGACCGCTAGTGCAATGACGTTGGGGAGCGGAACGAGGGGCCACCTCATTCCTATTAGTACAGATGCGTACATAAAAAATCCTCTGTAAAGTGATGCCTGAGTAATGACATGTGGCGAGTCAAGGGTGCTGCATGATGGCCACAATATGAAGACTATAGTAATATACTTTGAAAGAGTAAAGACCCTTGAGGAAGGAGGACCAGGGGCATGAAGTATAGAGATAGAGAAGGTACCATTGTATATTCTATACCACCTTCCAAAATTATCCTCTTTTTTTACCCTAAGCATATCTTTCTTTCATCGATGTCCCCATACTAAACCAATATCTCTCCCGCTACATTCTATTAAGTTTCTTTCTATGACACCCTTATAGTTTACTGGTCTTGAACCAGATCCGCGGCTAGGAAAGATCGACGCGCCGGAGCTGATATGAAGCCTCACACGTAGTGAGACTTGTTTCTCACCGTGAGAAAATGAGAACAGAAGTTAATAAAAAATAATACCTAATTTCTTTTTCCCTGATTTGGTCATCTAGTAAGAGTATATCTGATTATGGAAGGTTGCCTTTACAGAAGAACAGTTTTAAAAACTGATAACAAAGACGTTGGTGGAAAATGCCAATGATATTCTGTGTTTTGTTTCTGGGTAAGTTCCATTGTAGTCCATGCAGAACAAAGTACGGGAACTTCGAAGTTCAAGTGGGCTCCTTCCCCCGCGACGGAACGTGATTCGCTCCGTTTCGAGTTTAGTCTCCATTAGGCCCTGCCGCGGAGAGACCAACTTTACATTTATGTCTATCGTGGCCCGTTTCACTCTTCCACAACTCAGGTGCCCGTCTTCCTCGCTGCCTGCTGTCCGTACTTTGGCCTCCCTAATCGTTCATCTTCCTCCCAAAGTGCGCTCGTTTTGTCAAGAGCCAACCCAGGTTCGTTATATCAAAACATTTTAGTCAGCTATCGATCCCTTAGTTGCTGACCTACGCGTCATTGTTGCCTCTAGCATCATGCGTCTCATCCAGCTCCTCCCCATCCTCCCAGCGCTTGCTGCGGCGCAAGAGCAGGTTCCCATCGCGGATCGTGTCCAGGGTTGGTTCAACAAAGCCAAGTCTTATCTGCCGACGGCTACTCCGGTGATCCCCGCCCCTGTTGAGAAGGTGGTCGAACAGAAGATTCAAGAAAAGACTGTCACCCCTTTCAACCTGTCCAACTGGCAATCCCTTCTGGCGCCATCTGATGAGCCTAAGGACTGGTTTGTCTTCATCACCGGCGGAAACAAGACATGCTTTGGACGTTGTCATCAAGCGGAGAAATCGTTTAATGTAAGGGTCCTAAAATAGGGGGTCACAGGCGCATGGACGTAGAGGCGGGTCTAACTAACCTTTCTCGTTTAGGAATCCGTTCTCCTGTTCTCTGCTGATCCAACCTCGCCTAACCTTGGTTACCTGGACTGTGAATCGAACAGGGTCCTATGCTCTGCTTGGGCCGCTGGTTCTCCGTCCGTTTCGTACTTCAAGGTCCCTGCTCAGGTCGGCGAGGAGCGCCCTGCCACCGCTCAGTACAATGTGTACTTCAACGCGACAACTGTAACGGCCGAGTCCCTTTACAAGATTCACTCTGAGAAGACCTATGAGAAGAAGGGCGAGTACGAGGGCTCCTTCCACGCCACGGATAGCTGGCTTGCGGAGCGGGGACTCTTGGTCCCTGCAGGTTATGTTATCTATGCATTCAGTGCAATCCCGAGCTGGCTGTTCATGATCTTCATTAGCTTCTTCAGCCGGACCATGATGTGAGTTTGACTGATCCGATCGATCGCTATCTTCTTTTACTGACTATATGGCATAGGGGCCGCCGGATGGGAAACACGGGAGCCCCCGCTGCTCGCTAAACAATCATCGCTGCTCATGAGGATGATGATGTCTGCTTCGATGTTTATGGTCAGGGATGTATATAATGAACTAGCAGTATCTGAGATAAAACTTGGATCACTTTTGGGCCTTGATCACATTCCCTATTCTCAGTCACGCATGTTCTCCTCTTACAGATAATTAATAAAAAAAAAACCACAAACAAATAGAACCATAGTCGTGTATCTAATAAAGTTTAGATTAAACCCTTGTAAGCCTCATTCTGCACAAACTAAAAGAAAAGCGGTCATTGTTGACTGGAGGTACCCGCACCCACCAAACCGGGTCTAATTCCGTGCGGATCACAGAAAACCCATCCATCCAGCTTCCACACACCTTCCAAAATGGCCGACCTAGATCGCATTTCCCCCTCGACAACGGCATATGTAGTCGCTACAGCCATCATCGCCGGTGTGACCGGCTACTTCATCGGACAAGGCTCCTCGCTAGGCCTGTTCTCTTCGAAAGAGAAAGAAGGGTGGCCAAATAGCTACAATGTGAAAGTGCACCGAGACTCCTCGGACGAAGAGGCGGAAGAGGAAGAATCCGACAGTGAGGACGAAGGCGATGGAAGCGAATTGGCCAACTTCGACAAAAGTGCTGAAGAAGTGAAGCTGGTTCTGGTTGTGAGGACCGATTTGGGCATGACGAAGGGTAGGCGTTTCCCTCTCTTTTCTTTTCGGAGTTTGTGGTTCTACAACTGTTTAATGGCCTACGCGACATGGAGTCGTTACTTCGCTCCTTTTATCTTTCTATGATGCATAGTGCATTCGAACGAGACGGCTAATGTATTGTTGATAGGCAAAATCGCCGCTCAATGCTCCCATGCCACTCTCGCCTGCTACAAGTACCTCACCGTGCACTCGCCGAACTCGTCTATGCTGCACCGCTGGGAGTCGCAGGGACAGGCTAAGATCGCGCTACAGACCAAGTCGGAGGAGGAAATGGAGACCCTGCAGGCGCAGGCTATCAGCCTGGGTCTCTGCGCCAGGGTCATCACAGATGCGGGCCGGACACAGATCGCCAGTGGAAGCAGGACTGTGCTTGGAATTTTAGGACCAAAGAGTGTGGTCGACGGCGTGACGGGACACTTGAAATTGTTGTAACCGTACTTCCAACGTTGAATGATAGCCCGAGTATTTGTAGTTACTCCAACGCATATAGGACAGTGAGGTTTAGAATCAACCTCACTACGCCTGATTGTGCATCATACGAAGCACGCTCTCTGAGACCTTTACGAGATATCTGCTCAATCGATATGTTACACTGCAAAGACAGTCTCCCAATCACACCTATCTAGTATACACAACTGCAGCAAAATTTACGTAGCAAGGAAAAAGTATGTTGGCTGGCCATGGTTTTTCCCTAACCTCATGGGCCAACGGCCAAATCGGTGAAGGGAGTAGGAATATGACGCCGCCGAGCACCAGGCTCTCCAGCCGAGCTCACCAACTCCGAAGGGAAGGGAGCTCAAGACCAGAGCGAACACCCAATGTCGACCTTTAATCTGAGATCTGTCGACCGGAAATAATCGACCATCCATAAATATGATGGCTCCTTAAGTCGTCGAACTGTCCAGCAATCAACCGAGACGCAGAGAACAAGCCTCCACGCTCAGGATCGCTGGACACAGATCCGTGTGTGTTCGGAAAAAAGAAGGAGAAAGGAAAATTTTTTGAGCTCCAGCCGCTGCCGCCTTTTATCTTTCGCGCTAAAGCCTGCGCTAACAGGTTTGCCGCGCTAAACCTTACCGAGACGAGTTCCAGTTAGGTAAGCCCCATCTGGACCTCACCTCTTGTAATCTATCGATGGTAATCGGGCGCATAGTCTCTATCGGTTTTACAGACCACACACCCTTCCATCGCCGCTTTTCCCTTGTGTCTTTCTTATCTAGTGTGTTTTTTTTTTCTTTCTTCTTCTTTGATAGCGCTCACCAGTCGCCAATATGGCCGACGCACTTTCCATCGAGCAGAATAACAAAATCCGAGTGGCGCTGGGTTTAAAACCGCTCCCCGTCCCCGGTGCGGACGCCACCTCTGGTCCTACTTTCAAGGAATCCGAACACGACGGTTCGAGCTCGTCTTCTGAAGATGACGAGCCGGGAAGTACACTTGAATCCCGCGAGGCGCTGGCCTCATCCAACTGGAAGAAGATGCAGGATGACGCCGAGGCGAAACGGAAACGGGAAGAGCGAAACGCCGCAATCAGAAAGGCGCGCGAAGAGGCTCAAAGAAATTTGAAGCTTCAAGGTGCGACTCTAGGAGAAGCTGCCGATGCGGACGTGGACACGAAGACTTGGTTACAGCAGACGAAGAAACGACAGAAGAAGATCGAGAAAGAGCGCGCGCGCAAACTTGCAGAAGAGCTGGAGGAGCGGGCTCGTGCAGCTGAATACACGGCGGAAGATTTGGCTGGTGTCAAGGTTGGGCATGCTGTTGGAGATTTCGATGGCGGGGAGGATCATATTCTTACGCTGAAGGATACAACGATCGATGAGAACGAGGAGGAAGGGGACGAGCTGGAAAATCTGGATCTTAAAGAGAAGGAAAGAACTACGGAGAAACTCGAGCTGAAGAAACGCAAACCCGTTTACGATCCTACGGAAGAAAACACTGGAATACTCGCACAGTACGATGAGGAAATCGAGGGCAAGAAGCGGAAGAGATTTACACTCGATGCTCAAGGGTCGACTGCTGAAGAACGAGAGGCCAAGCGACAAGAAGTCTCTGAAAAGTTGAAAAAGAATGTTATCAGCCTTGACTTTGCGGAGGAAACTCCAACTTCTGACTATATGGATGTGAGCGAAGTCAAGGTGAAGAAACCCAAGAAAAAGAAGGCCAAGACGACAAAGCAACGTGCTGTTATGGATGAGGATGATTTATTCCCCACGGCTGAGTCGACGGGTACACCAAATGGGAATTCCATGGAGGTTGACGCAAGTAACGGAGAGTCAGTACCAGCTCCTGCCCCCCGCAAGTCCGTTAGCGAGGATGTCTCGTTTGTGGATGACGACGATCTGCAAGCCTCTCTTACCCGTCAGAGGCGTGCTGCTTTCAAGAAACGCCAGAAAACACGTCCTGAGGACATCGCACGACAACTCAGAGAAGAAGCGTCCCAAACACCAATGGAAGTGGAAGGCTCGGGTGAGAACGAAGAACCCGGTCTGGTCATAGATGAGACTTCGGAGTTTGTCTCTAACTTACAAAAACCTACACTCCCTGAACGCCGTGAAAGGCGGACAACAACGCCGGCCGAGGAGCCACGTGCTTCGTCTGAAGATCCTGGTATCAAGGACGAGCCTGTGGAGGACGGCGACGTGGATATGGAACGTTCATACAATGATATTGAGGATGAGGAAGACCTCAAAGCGCGCATCAAGAGCGAAGAAGCCACAGCAAACCAGCAGATCAGTGGCACCGGCTTGGAAGAGGAGTCCACATTGGACCAAGGTCTTGGTGCTACATTGTCGATGCTCAAGCAGCGTGGCTTGGTCAAGTCATCCGATGCTGCCGATCATAATTCTCTTATCCGTGATCGGCAGCGTTTCTTACAAGAAAAACATCGCCTCGAAACTGACGCTGAAAAACGTGCTCGTCTGCAGCGTGAGCGTGACCGAGCCTCCGGAAAGCTCAACCAGATGTCTGCTCGTGAAAGGGAAGAGTACGCGCGGTGGGAGAACAAGCAACGTGACCAACAGGATGCTCGCTATATGGCGGAAGTTTTTAACAAGGAATACAAGCCCGATGTGCAACTCAAGTACGTGGATGAGTTTGGCCGTATGATGAACCAGAAAGAGGCATTTAAGCATCTGAGTCACCAATTCCACGGCAAGGGAAGTGGTAAGATGAAGACGGAGAAGCGATTGAAGAAGATTGAGGAGGAAAAGAAACGAGAGGCAATGAGCGCATTGGACAGCAGTCAGCACACTGGTATGAATAACGCCATGGGCGCGACGGCCCGGAAGAATCGCCAGGCTGGTGTGCGGCTGGGATAAAGTGGCTGCAGCCACTATTCGCCTTCTTCTACGCCCTTTTCTTTTTGTGATGCCCATGCAGTTTAATCTCTAGTTTTCGCTGTACAGCCTATAGTATACCAAGAATAGAAGCAACATTTAGCTATCTACGACGGCCGTCACCTGCTCATCGCCGAAAGTAGATCCTTTTTTTTTCTGGGCTCAACTGTCCAGGGAGTCAGAGAAAGTCCAGAGCAGTAAGCAGTTAGCTTGTTGACGCTGTTCATTACTGTTATTCATTGACGATCGATGACTTGGCGTGTGGGGAAATTAACCGCTACGGAGCTGTCAGATTCCGGGAGGTCCTCTTAAGACAACTATGCGTCATCCCTAGGAAACCACCTTGGGAAGAGAAAACGGTAAAATCATCAACTATCTTCATACTTAGAACTTCACTACATATACTTGATTATTGACATAGGGAACTCCAGTCTCCGTAGAAAAAGAAACAAAGAGGTTGTTCACCTCAGGCCAACTCCAATTTTACCCCAAACATTTCGTGAGGGGAAGGATTTTCCGAATCAGGAATCGGGAGGCGCTCCCGACGGCTGCGGCCTCAGGCCACAGTGGGCCAGAATTCTGAAAGAGCTCACCGAAAGCCGAAAGCGCCGAAACGATGCAGTGGCGCCATGCTTAAACCGTCCAGGGACTTTCAGTTAGTACCTTACCTATTCTTCTTGCCTAAAGACCATACTACTACGTATTACTCGGATCTGTTATCAGATTCATTAATCCCGAGTGGAAGGAACAATGTATGGTATGGTATGATATACGTACAAGTACAGCGATCGGCTTGCCGAAAGATGAACCATGTTTTTTTTTTTTTTTTCCTTCTCAAAATAAGAACAAAGATCAATACAGGGTTCCTTTTACTACTAGTAGTAGTGTACTTCGGGACTGTTTATGCATCTCTAGTAAATTAAGTAGACTAAAATCCCGCTTCGGGCTGACAAGCTGGAATGATCAATTTAACCGTGAGTGCGGAGAGAGTGACCAATCCGAATGGGTGTCTCCCGCTCCCCGGAATCTTCCTAGTTCACATGAGTCGAAAAATAACACACACGCAGCATCTCCGATTATTTATCTGCTCGCCTCCTTGTCCGATCTCTTTCTTCTCTCCTTGGAACCTTTTCCATCTAAAGGACCTCCGCAGCTTAATCTGCAATTGAATTTGATTTCTTAGTTATATATCTTTTTCCCTTTCCATTAACCATGCTGTCCACCCTCAGAGTCGCCAGCCGTAAGGCTGCTTCGCGTGACGCTAACTTGCGCACCGTCGTCGTTGGTGCCAGATATGCCTCGGCCTGGTCCAACGTCCCTCAGGGTCCTCCCGTAAGCTCTACGGTGCACTAGCATACTCAATTGCGGTCTCCTTATTGACTCAATGCTTTGTAGGATGCTATCCTTGGTATCACCGAGGCTTTCAAAGCCGACTCGTTCAAGGAGAAGATAAACCTGGGTGTTGGCGCTTACCGTAAGCAATTATTCCTTCGCGGCTTGTTGACTCAGGCCAATCACCTCATGGCGAGCTTTTTATCTACTTGATGGCTGACATTATTCGAATTTATGAATCAACAGGTGATGACAAGGGCAAGCCGTACGTTCTGCCCTCGGTTCGCGCCGCAGAGGACAAGGTTGTCGCCTCCCGCTTTGACAAGGAGTACGCTGGTATCACCGGTGTCCCTTCCTTCACCAAGGCCGCTGCAGAGCTGGCCTATGGTAAGGACTCCCCCGCCATTAAGGAGGACCGCCTCGTCATCACCCAGTCCATTTCTGGTACCGGTGCTCTGAGAATCGGTGGTGCTTTCCTGCAGCGCTTCTATCCCCACGCGAAGAAGATCTACCTCCCTAACCCTAGCTGGGCCAACCACAACGCTGTCTTCAAGGACTCCGGCTTGGAGGTTGAGAAGTACCGTTACTACAACAAGGACACCATTGGTCTCGACTTCGAGGGTCTGATTGCCGACATCAAGGCCGCCCCTGAGAACAGCATCATCCTTCTCCACGCTTGCGCCCACAACCCTACCGGTGTCGACCCAACCCAGGAGCAGTGGCGCCAGATCAGCGATGTGATGAAGCAGAAGGGCCACTTTGCCTTCTTCGATATGGCCTACCAAGGCTTCGCCAGCGGCAATGCTGACAAGGATGCTTTCGCCCCCAGGCATTTCGTGAGCGAGGGCCACAACATTGCCCTCTGCCAGAGTTTCGCCAAGAACATGGTAAGAATATAGGTCCCGGGAAGTAACCGCTAGTAGCTGATCAAATATAGGGTCTCTATGGTGAGCGTGTCGGTGCTTTCTCCCTTGTTTGCGAGAACACAGAGGAAAAGAAGCGTGTGGACTCTCAGGTTAAGATTCTCATCCGCCCCTTCTACTCGAACCCTCCTATCCACGGTGCCCGTGTTGCCTCCACCATCATGAATGACCCCGAGCTTAACCAGCAGTGGCTGGGAGAGGTCAAGGGCATGGCCGACCGCATCATTGAGATGCGCTCCCTGCTCAGGAAGAACCTGGAGGAGCTAGGCAGCAAGCACGACTGGTCCCACATCACCAGCCAGGTAAGGAGCTCTCTGAATGAATCTATCGGCAGACGCTAACTCACCTTGCCATAGATTGGTATGTTCGCCTACACTGGTCTCAAGCCCGAGCAGATGGATGCTCTTGCCAAGGAGGTACGTAGCAATCATCAGTACAGTCGCCTTTCGAAGACACCGAGCGCTAACGTCTTTTTTTTTCTAGCACTCCGTCTACGCCACCAAGGATGGTCGTATCTCCGTTGCCGGTATCACCTCTGACAATGTCAAGAGACTTGCCGAGTCTATCTTCAAGGTGACCGGTTAGAGAAAAGGTGTTGAGGCTGAACTTTATCCTAAAAATACATAGATCTGCCGGGGTGTGGCCCTTTGTATTGATATCCGACATGTTTAATTTAGCATATTCTTACGAGCATTATAGTATGGTCCGAATTCTCTTGATGATTTATACACTATGTGCGCATAAAGGGACGTAGAGTTGTAAGTCAGACAGGGCATGTCAGATGCTGAGTTTCTGTTGATATAGAGGAAGGAGAAGTACCACACCGAGACGGACATGCAGTAAGACTCGGTCACAGACTATCAATATGAGAACCAGTGATCATGTTATGTGTACGGTGGTACAGGGACCGCATATAAGAATGGACTTATACAATAGTCTTTGACTTCAGTAGGATGAGCGAGCTCGAGTAAATAGTAAAAAGAGAAAGAAAGAGAAACATCTCCATCCAACACAAGCAACAACTTATATTAATGGTGCCCACCCACTCGAGCGCCATGGCCACGACCACAAGGCAGTGAATGCCACCACCTATTGCATACTTACAAAGCCGCAAACATCTCGGGAACCAGACAAGAAGGCAGAGATTTTTTATTGTGACAATGCATTCATGCACTGAGCTTTTTCCTTTGTATCGAGGAACACTTCCACAGGAAACCATTGTTAAAGCCGAGATGAGATTAAGCCACCCGGCCAGCGACATTGACCAAATCCCTTCCTTGGGGTCTTTCTACACGGACTTACCTTGATCCCTGCCGGAGAGTTCGACCTGTGCAAGAAGCACAGAATGAATGTAGTGTGAACAGTAGTTACGCTCTCTAGCAGCCTGGGGGTGATGTGAACTGTAACCCGGAAAAGGATCGGCCCTAAGCATTGGGCTTGTCGGGCGTTGGGAGGGCCCGATTGGAGCAGAATCTTGGTAAGTTAGATTTGATCGATCTACCAATATCAAAGTACCAGTTAGATACTAGTACTCATAGGGATCCGGGTATCTGATACAAGGCAGCTTAATAAAAAGCCAGATCTTCTCAAAAGGTTATCATATACTAGGCACACCACAAGACTAAATGCTATGTCACTAGAAAGGTGCAGAGCCGGGCCTTTTGGTATGCATGATTCATGAAGGAAGCAGTGGTGAGGAAGCATGTTAAAGTGTTGGCCAGGGTTCGAGAGCATATGGGTCCTATTTATGCCTAGATAATAGAGTCATGATTCTACTGTGTAAATTATAGAAATATCAAGTGACCATATAAAAAGCTAAGCCAAATTCAAGAACACCTATGAGGAATGATATAGACAGCTTCCGCTATACAGCAGAGAATGATACGTAAAACAGAGCAGCTTCCTTATAGAGCTAAAAGTAGTAGACGGGAAGAATACCGAAATATTCTTTTCCTACAGCTAGTAACTTGAAAAGACTAGCAGCTATCCCACATAAAATCTCTCTAAATAATATATCAGTCTGAGCTCCAGCCATAGGTGTTAAAAAAGTGAAATTCAGGAGCAGTATTACAAAGGTGCTGGATAGACTTACAGATGAGCCATCTTGTGCATATGGAAGGGGTTCACTTTCTATGTAACTAAAGGGGTTTCGTTAGGCACTGTGCAAGAGATGTAACATAAGCATGTGCATGGAAAATTGGGCTGGTGTTAGGTGTTTTTCTATATATGCAGAAGCTCGGCGAATTACTCATAATTGCCCGGGTGGTCTAGTGGTATGATTCTCGCTTAGGGATATAACCCAAGCATATCTGCGAGAGGTCCCGCGTTCGATCCGCGGCTCGGGCCATGCTTTTTTTGTTCTTCTGGTACTATATATATTATAGTACTAGGTTTGAAGTCACTGGGTGGTGGTAGTAGTTCTGCCATACGGAGTAGAGGTGGCGCAATCTTAAGGGTGCGCATTCCTAATTATCACCTAAATTTGATGTCATAAACTCCATGGCATACTGAGAGGAAGAGATATTAGCAAGATAAAATGTGTTAGTCGCAGCTGATGTCGAGAACTTCTTACGCTGGACAGGACGCGAAACTGGCACGGGAGACTGGAGGTTCTAGGGTCCAGTCAGTACACCTTCGAGGAGCGATCCATAGGGGCCAATATCTGCGAGGGTATCTATCCCATTGAAAAAGACGTGCTTACGGGAATCAAACTTAAATAGAGAGAGAGTGGGGGGAAACTCCAGAGAATAAAGGACGGAAAGTGAGTATATTAGGATATCAACATATAGATATTATTATATAGTAAGTACATGGGTCATAGAGCGTTCATATACCATAACAACAGATATATATATGGACTATGTGACAGGTTAGATTATAAAGTAAGAGCAGTTCAGATCTGGAAACTTGAAACACTAGTCTTTTTGCCTGATAGTGCGTAGTGGTTAATCACGAGAATACTCCCTACTACTCTATAGTGTTGGCTCATAAGTGTGAAAAACAAATGGAAGAAAGATACCACTCAAATCTAACTTTGCAGTTAAATAAAAGGGTTAGACAAAACAAAAATACGGCCCGAGCCGCGGATCGAACGCGGGACCTCTCGCAGATATGCTTGGGTTATATCCCTAAGCGAGAATCATACCACTAGACCACCCGGGCAATTATATAATGATTTTATTGAGCTTATGCATATATAAGGGAAGATTCCCGTGGGCTGGGTCTCCGAATACCGCCTGGGCACATTCTTGGTTTGTAGTCTTTGTTATAAGCTCAGGTACTCAATGTTTATCAACTTAACCGTTGACAAAAGCCTCTTAACTTTCCTGTATCTTCTCTCCACAAGGATATATCACCTTCGAAAGCAAGGCACAGTTTCTTGACTTTTTTCAGGTGGAAGTCAAGATTAGTTGCCTGTAACACATACAACTTAATGTGGCAGCGGGCTGTTAAAGCTGGGTTGACCTTGATACATACCCGCCCTTGGTAACCATATCGTTATTGATGGCGCGATGACACAGATTTCAACATTCTCCTTGAAGCGGCATAATAAAACTTCGTGAGCATAACACAAACCTTGCCACCCATAGTTTTGATATATAGGACTCATAGATACAGATTCGAATCTTTCGTATTTATTTGCGTATCCTCGGCGTTTTTCGTCCTCTTTCGTGATTTACATGATACAGTCCATGGGAGGCAATAAGAGTCCAGAGCGGCAATGGAGATTCTGTAAGGACGCATAAATGACCAATATGTATGATGCTTGCTACGCTTCGCTCCGCTGCGCAACAAAGAAGCCGAGATACCTTACCAGCACTGCTGACTCAAGCTATTGAACAATCTTACCTGGTGAAGACTCGCCATTGATTAATAGCAAGTTGACAGTGTGAAATAAACAGTAGGATCAAGAGCTGCTGGGTAAGAAACAGGGTCGCTACTTCCGGCAACCGCACACCGTCCAACGCTGAAATTGCGATGACGCTACAGGCAATTAGCACTGCGGAAGTTAACCCCAGTCAGGAGTGCGTCGAGCACCTAAATAAAGAAGCTGACACGTGGGTAAATGCGCAGGTTGTTAGCCATGTGGTTTTCAACAATTTCCATCAAGTGCCACTGCTATAGTACTGCTTGAGAAGCTAGAACTCGACTACAGCCACACTATCATGAACACAGCAGTCGGAAGTCCTCGTGTGGAATATATGGACCTAAGTGATATTCAAACCTGGAAATAAGCCTGAGACGTTCGAAGGTGGAATGCTGCCTTTGACAAGGTCAACATTGCCGTAGGGAGTAAGGACCACTGCAAGATTCCCCAGGAAGATATGTTTACGCAGTTTATCTTCATCATTGGGGGTAAGGCTTTTCGGCAACAGTCTCGGACATCAACTGCCCGGGTGGTCTAGTGGTATGATTCTCGCTTAGGGATATAACCCAAGCATATTTGCGAGAGGTCCCGCGTTCGATCCGCGGCTCGGGCCGTGTTTTTGTGTATTCTATATCTACTTCAAAGTTAGATTAGTGGTGGTATCTTTCTTTTTGTGCAGGAGATGATGAATGAATGTAACATCAGCGTGCAGATCGAAAAATGGCCGGTATATGTGTAAACTCTCATTTAACCATAAATTATTGGAATAATTTATATTCGCCCGGGTGGTCTAGTGGTATGATTCTCGCTTAGGGTCACAACCCAAGCATATCTGCGAGAGGTCCCGCGTTCGATCCGCGGCTCGGGCCGTTGTTTTTTCCTCTTCCCCTATCCTTTTTACCCCTATGGGAATATCTCACTTTACTATCATCCATCTTTGCGGAGCTGAGCGAAGCAAGCAAGCTATTGAGTAAGTATACGACGAGGCTGCGCGAAAGGATCTGGGTTTTTATTGGATTAGAACTCAAGAGGGACGTCACTTACCGCCTCAACTTACCCCATATGATCAGTTCAGATTGTTCGGGCTGTCTATATTTGCCTACGGAGTAGAGTAGGTTCATGGTTCATCCGAATGCGTTGCGATGCCTATTTGGGTAAGGTAGGTGATCTAAATGGTATAAGAACTCTAGATAATTAGTAGAATTGATGTAGATAGTGTTATCAAAGGGCATGTGATTCCGCTACTGTGCACGCCCATCCCTCTAGTAGTGTCGGGCAAATCGGGTCGAAGGATCTAAGGTTTGTCAGAAGGTGATCTCGTAATTCAGCTTGGAGTCTATTATCTGCGACTTTCACTCCGCCGTCGTTATTCTTTTATTGATAAGTATATTTCTTCCTCCTTTTTCATGTCTCACTCAGCATTAATCTGAAGTCTTCTATGTATGTTCTTCGGAAATCTTCTAAGATCTAGCTACTAGGTATCCGGACTTGGTAACTACTTCACCTACAACCCCTTGAAGATGACATGGTAAGTAGTGACGATAGGCCTCTTGTGGACTTCGAATAGTATGTTTTACACATTCGTCGTAACCAAGCAGTTGAGCCTCCGCCATGTACTTGTCAGGGTTAACTTTAGGCACTTTCATGGGGAATTGATACAAGCAACATGCATATATATATATATATTTATAGTTAAGGTGCTGCTGCACACATAAGGTTTATTGATAAATAATAACGAAACACGTAATAATATCTTAGTGAGTGGAAAGGAGAGCTTTTTTCATCTGCTTGATTCATTCTTGGCTATCTCAGCTAGCTACCCCCAATTCCTCGGCGTTGTGGGCCCCCGCTTACCGGCCCCGGAAGAACCCATATTCCTGGGCCCTAAGGCCAGACGGAAGCCCTCACCAACATAATATATGAAAAGAATGAATTGCTAAAAGGGCACTCTATACTCCCTATACTCCTTTATAAAGAAATTTGTACGGTATAGTAATTAAGATGAAAGTTTATACAACAACAAAGAAAGAGGTTGTTCTACCGTATCTTGCGTCTCTCTGACTAGCTGTTTCTCCTTGCCAGAGGAAAAAATATGGCCCGAGCCGCGGATCGAACGCGGGACCTCTCGCAAATATGCTTGGGTTATATCCCTAAGCGAGAATCATACCACTAGACCACCCGGGCAATTGATATAAACTTGTGTCAAACTATGCATATATGAGGAAAGTTTAGCAATATGCCCACCGCACAGCCAAAGACCAGTTGAACCTTGTATTATCTGCGCCATATAGTTAGTAAATTTAAATATATAATCACTTGACCATCTATATCCAAACACTCTCTACTTGAACTCATGCGATGTTTCTATAATCTATCAAATAGTGTATGTTACTACTACTCCACTAATACCTTAAGAAACCTAAACTGATAATAGTAAATGTAGCTTATAGGTTATCACTGTGATATCGATAGTAGTCAAAAGCCGTCGAATCTTAGTGTAGAGCCGACATGAAACTCTTGATGGGGACTGCACCATATATTGACTACACAACTACGCAAGGCTAAATCCTTTGATCGCGTAGGTAGTAGGAGATTGATGGGCTCCGACGCAGCTACCCAGGGGCTTTCTGTCATATAAGCAATCTCAGAACTCCACAGAGCCAAACCTTGAAAAACAGACCAAAGTCATCCTTCGCCTGAGAGATAAGGGCCCAACTGAGCGGAATAAACCCCGGGTTGCAGAACATCCGCGGGATGGGCCACGGATGTCAGACACAAGTAGGTTGGAGAGTGAGTTAACGGACCAGGTACCCGACACAAAGCCTGCAGCAGGGGTCACCATGGGCGAATACAGCGCCTCCTTCAAAGAGGACCGGCAAAAAGCAATCAAAACATTCAGGGAACTCAGAGTAGCGAACAGGCTTGATGAAGTTGAGTTTCAGTGGTCCGTTACATTGTGGGATTCAGTCGACATGATGCGTACGGATGGTTGATCCGAAGATGAAATCGAATCAGCCTTGGAAAGATACTATGTTGGTCCTCAGTATTACAGTGCAACCCCCCCTTTACTACCTACCCTATTTAGTCTACTGTCATGCGGACTCCCGAGATTTGTGGCGACGCTAACCCCACAAAGCTATCTCATATCCAACAATATTGCAAGTCTCAGGATGATTGAATGGTTCGGTGCTGATTGGGGCTTGAATGGCCGAGGTATCTACTACCGCCATTAGTATTCTGAAGGGTGGGTTACGGCTGGTCATGATCTCTGGGTACCATCACTTGATGGCATTGATTGGAATCATTCCAGCGAGTCCAGTCGTCGCTCTAGAGTAAAACTCATCTTAAGCGTATTCTCAGCAATGAACGATGGCGGAAGAGCGAATATGCATGGGAAGCTGACGCCTGGACGCATATTTTCGGTCAAATGAGAGATGCCCCAGTTTTGGCAGTGCGAGTCACCCGTTCTTTGTACCTCAACCCTGGTTGTATCTAACGGATCAAATGAGTCCAGAGATAAACACGAATACAACACTATCAAGTTGAAGAGAGATCCCGTGTCTTGCTTATTGGTGGGTGAGCCCAAGTTTATCAAGAGGATTCCGGATGCAACCTTTGGCCTTGCGACTTTCAACCCGAAAGACTACCAGAGTCCTCTGGCAGAATGGAATTTAGACCATGACCGCCTTGAAGCACGCCTACTCCATCGACATTGCGGCCTTATCTCTGACCCACGCTGGGGTGACGCGAATCTTGCGTTTCCTTTCGCAGTCTATGAAGCTAAAGGATGGAGCGGGGATGCCCAAGAAGCACGCCGACAGGGATGTTCAGCGGGGGCAGTATATCTTGATATGTTAGACAATCTTGCATGCCAGCCTGGAAAGGCTAGCAGCAAGGACAGGAAGCATCAATAAGCAGGGGGCTGCAGCAACAATCAAGTCGTCATCTTTACCTCCTTTGGAGCCCACTGGCATATCCTGGTTGGGTATAAAAGACCCCGACTCGAAAGAGAGTATGCCGGACATGATGGATTTAGCGAGCCTGTTTACGTAAGTTTGGTCCAGTCATTAGCTTCATTGACGAGATGACGTGACCTTTCAAATTAAAGATCTTTTAGAGAATCTGGAGCGGCCGTGTTGTGACTCCACGAAAAGCTTGGGAGCTCTTTCGTTGGTTGATCAGATACACCTTTGGGGAGCGACTGACTTCAGGAACTCCATTATTAACCGCTTGAACGATTAGCATGAATTCCGTAGGAGATGTTACACCAACGATGTTGCCTGTATGTTTAGAGAGGTCGGCACAGATAGATTGACGCATGATGAGAAAGAATAACGGAGCATGCCGGAAGCTTGCCTACAACTTGCAGACTGGGCTAAGCATCTCTCAGAAGAAGCTCGCGGCAAGCTACGGGAAAGAGTAATCTCCTATTTCCAACAAGCATATCCAAGAGACCTCCCGGATCTGACAGATAACTGGCCGGCAGTAATAACTTGCCTTTTGGATGGCTGTGGTCCCGTGGGCACTCCAGGATACCCTATCCAATCTAAGGAAGGGATGGCGGCGCACTATCGCGAGGTCCACGGAGAAGATGATGAAGTGATAGCTGATCTCAAGCGCCCTTGGGGCGAACGAGAAGAGACGAACAACAATGACAACCCCGTGCAGCCTACAAAGAGGGAGAGGTTAGAGAGCGGAGAACCTGGATCTTGCGCAAAGCGGTATCAATGTTCAACCCTCATTGATGATGGGGATAAGGAGGTGGCCGATCTTATTGATCTAACTCAAGATAATTGAGTACGAGCAATGACAATGTTGACCGTGATAGGTGTTACTTATTGTGTCGCACACTAGCTTCATGAAGGTAAAGTGTTGCAGGCATATACTATGAGCAGTTCTCGATTCATGAGCGGGCTAGTTGAGCTGTGGTATATTTTCATGGTATCACTCTGTCTTCGTTCGAAGACTTGGTCTGTGGTTGTACTATTTTGAAGTTATAATTTTGTACAGAGCAGGGGGGCTGAGACAATTTGTTGATCCAACACCCATGAATCCCGCTAAATCAGCTAGGGCAGTTATTAATATTAGCCCACGGTGAGGTGTTTTTGCCATCTTGTGAGGCTTTCCTGTATGATATCAAGCTTTGGGATTAAAGTCAAAAACAATGGGGAAAAAAAGAAAAGAGAGACGAGAGACAGAAAAGGAAATGCAGAAGCAAAAGTGACGGCACAGAGGAGAGGGAGGGTTAGTACTACTCTTTAACCATGGAGGTCATTGCGACCTATTGTATTCAGCCGGGTTGGTGCATAAAGATGTCTATATGCGACATGATATATATCCAACTCATTATCCGTAAAGCTTGCCCCAAGAGCATAACCGAGTCAGGGTCTCGATTTTCTTGCTCAGTGTGTCTTTCAAATGACCGATTCCCTTGGTTGGCGTGGGAACGATCGTAGGTCCACCCCATGCTCCCATTTGGTTTCTTTGAAGCTAAGGAGTTCAATTTGTCAGCTTCTTTCCTTTGTTGTGAGTAGAATGAACACCTCGAAATAGCTAGTGATGATCGGGGTTTCCAAGACACCATTAATAGGTGAGTGAGATTATTTTCCTCTTATTCTAAAATACTTGGTACTTATTTACCTGGTATTCTTGTATTGTTTTGTTGCTCTCACGTGGAGCCAACTCTTTGAAAGAGTAGCGGGCATCCACAATGGGAATTTCGGAGTGGACTTGCAGAAAAAAAGGTATTTACTAGTAAAGCAACTATTTAATACTCCGTCTCACCCAAACCCAACCTACTCTTCACCTAGGTAACCCGACCATGCCATCGTCTGCTAACCCACTACGTACTCCGTAGTTACCTAGTATCATAAATGAAAAGGGACATTTATTTTCTGTTATATTATTATCACTACTACTATTATTATTTTTAAACAGCCCCCTGTCGATTCCCTCTCCTTCAATGGGGGCTGTCTGGAGTGTCTGCCAGGAACAGGGTTTGCTAATGGCCGCATGTTTGGCAAGGTTCTAAATATACGATCAACTCAGCCAGCATATCGGGTCTGCGATCTGCACTCATGAACCTCCAAGCCTCAGTTCTGGTTTTTCGAATGCGCCTCATTGATCACCCTCGGTTTTCTGGAGGAAGGAGAATTAACGACACAGCCGCGCTACGCTAGGATCAGATGACTGGCGGCCAAACTATTCCTTAGGCAGTAAGGATTGGGGGTTCTTTTTTATTTTGGTCCAAGATGAAAATGGGTTCGGCACGTTTCAGCTCGTAACTATTCTTCGTTCTAGTTTCACCACCACCTCCTCCTCCCCAAGGGGGTTAGGGGCGTTCTTTGCGTAGGTCGGGTAATACGGTGGGTGTCCAGATTAGGTAGTAGGACTCGTATGTTGGCAGGTTTGGAATAGGTTTAAAGATGGGGGGGTTTTTTATTGTTGTGTGATTACATCAATTTAATCTTTTCTCGAACAGAAATATATTTTTCTCTATCATTCTCATTGTTATTCTTATCCATTATACTATTACTTACTCCATAGTGAAGGTGATGCCTAGATGTGTTGGCAGTTGAGTCTCCATCTGCTAAACTCCGGTAGTCCATACGTACATATTGAAGGTACAATACATACAGTTCAAACATACTACATACAGACACAAATACAGTAATACTGTATGTACATGAATACTGACTCGGTCGGGTATTTGTAACTCCTCCTCCCCCCAATACAAAATCAATACGGCCGGATCCCCTCGCATCGAGAGAAGGCCCACCAATGATGAATCCGCCCAGCAGCCAGCCATCGGGGGTCAAGCCGACAGCGTAGGTTCCCAACTGGTAGATAATGCCTATTACAGTCCAAACAATGATTCATGGAGCATTCCAGCTGTTGAGTGTTGACCAGCAAGTTGCACAGGGTTGCGTCCTGCAGAGTGACAAGGCGTAACAACCCCCCGTGATTGATAGCCCCGAAGTGGCCTGTGGCATCCATGCCGTCCATGTTCCGACCCTGAATATAGATTGTAATTGAGACTGAGGGGAGAGGTCTAAACCCAACTTCCTACTACGGTATCCATCTAATGATCTATCCAGACCACACTCCCTTTTCTACGTCACGGCTGAGGGTTTACGTGGTTACTCTGAACTTGCGCGCGACCATGAAAAACCGGCTACCTGGTTGCTGAGTAGCCCGGAGGGGGTGGTAACTGTGCTACTAGGGAACGGCTAAGACGAAACTACTGCAGTCATGCAGAGCCCGTTTCCTATAATAATCATAACACGGGGAGACAGATTCACAGGTCAGTGGCAAATTGTAGGTACCTTTCATACAAGGACCCTGCCGTCTCGAGATTCGTGACATATATCCCCACGCGTTGAAATTATGACTTTCCTGGTTTAATTTGTTCGCTGTGGACATCTGATAGAGGCGAGATATAACCTCTCCAGAACACGTGGATGGCTGGTATCAAGTAACACGGATGTTGTATCATGCATGAGGGCTGACTGGAGAAATCATGTTTGAGCGTAGGACTTGGACTGCGTTGTTCGCCGAGGCAGTCGCCTTCTAGCACATGGTCATACATAGTGCCCAAGGTTCGCCTCCCTGATTCATTCAAGTCCATCCATCCATCCATACATACCTATCTACCTTGGGAGGGTGATGATATTGCATGTATGTACACATGTCAACCCCTCAAGGTATCCCGTCAATTCAAATAAATATCAATTTTCTGGTTTCTCCTCACTGCTTATTCGGTGCTTAGTCGGGTGTTAGTGTCCATTCCTCCCCCCACCTCTACTTACCCTACAGGGTTTCTCGGTCCCTGCTTAATGGATTGTAAATTGACCGGAAACCTAAAACACCCAATAACAGGGAGTTAAAAGACACCTCGAGATGTCCAGATGAATTGATGTATAGAAATCGACTCGGTGATCGTAATAACCGCTAAATTAAATTGGATTGTAATATTGGATCTACGGTTAGTTATTGCATCTGTCCCTAAATCACGGAGAGAAGGGACCTTCATGACCAACGGTGGACAAGAATAGCTATTAACTCAAACTATCCGTCTGAATATCCCTTCATTACTCGTCCGGAATGATTGTAAGGGGGCAGGGTGATAAATGAGCCAATTAATCTAAAGGGAAAACTTTAGCAACCTTAGAATTACCCTTTGAAAGCCTGAAGAGAGTTTCGATTCTTCCTGAATTGTAAACCTTAGTAATAATCACAGGAGAGCTTGCTGTCCAATGGTTCATTGAGAGGGCGTGATCAGCCATTGATTTGTTTCGGTTAGATCCCAGCCGACTGTAACCTGTGACGGGGATCTTGGCCCCATCGTCATTTCATTTCTTGATAGGTACTCACTACTTCAGAACAGATGCATGGAGATCGTAGTAAAGAGAGAAAAAAAAAAAGAAAGCATTACTCTGATTTACTGGATTGGCTAAGAGTGATATGTAAGAAAATCAAAAAAAAAAAAAAAAAATGGAGAACGAAAAAGAGTACAGGTATACCTACTCTGTACATACATGGAGTGGTGGCTCTCTGAACCTTCGTAAAAAGTCATTTCCAAAGCTCCTCTGCATCCCAACAGATACAAAGTTTTTGATGCACGAGAGCAAGGCAAGCTATTATGCAAGTCCATCATCTTGCATTTCACCTTCTTTCTAGCGGTGGGGGGTGCGCACGCGCGGGTATGGCAGAGGAGGGCCAAAAAAGAGAGGTCGAGGTTGGTCGCTCTTGACGGATGATCTGCCGTGCTGAACCAGTGTTTCCCTGATGTTGATCCTGTGACGATGATGGCGTTCACTGTCGAGAATCAAAGAAATACTACATTATCACCTCCCATTCCAAGTAATCCAAAAAGCAAGGCACATTCGCGTTATGCTATTTTGAATTTTAGTCCGTTTTTTTGTTCGCCTTTCTTTTCTAGAATTATTGGCTCAGCAATCAATCACCGGGTTTTCCCCCCAGGTACCAGGTATGTATGTACCTACTGTAATGCTTACACCATGACGGCTCCGGCTCCGGCTCCCGATCCATTGATGGATTATTAAGTTCTTCAGGTATTTTTCACGACGTTCTCTCTTTTTTTTATTTTCATTTTGGCCCGTTCATTTTCTTTTGGTCACCGTCCCTCCACGGGCACAATGCTTTATTAATTTCTTAGATCTCTAGGTGTTTTACTTATCTCTCAGAACTCCCTATGTTCCTACGCTCCTTTTGTTCTATTTGACCTGTATCAAGAGACAAAGGAGGAGTTCAGGGCTTGACTGTTGGGTTGGACCCAGTTTTCTTGTCAGTTGTGGTGGGGGCGTAGGTGGCAGAGGCATGGCCATGGCGTAAGTCGAACAAGCTGTTCCGGTACTGTACCACTTGCAGCGACGGGGTCGTACAGCGTACGGTATCGGGGCTGTCACAGACTCAGCCTAGAATGACTGACTGGCCCTGGTCTCTCTCTTTCTCTCTCTCTCTCTCTCCCTCTCTGCTTTGCGTCAGTACGGAGTAGAGACAAAGAAAAAACCAAACAAAAAAAGATCGATGTTTATTAATGGAACAATAGAATAAAAGATGAGACGAGACTCGAGTCTTACCTTTTCCTACCCCAGTTTCTTTAAAAATAAAAACAAAGCAAAACAGAATCGAGGTGAAACTTCCAGACCAAAAATTACTAGGTTTTGGATGACTCCATTCATGATTGCTTTTCCGATCGATCGTTGGTAGGGATCAATGTTCCAGAAGGAGAAAGAGAAGACTTTACTAGTGACCTAGTAGCATCATCAGTCAATTCTGGCATGTATTCTTTTCTGTAACGGAGGTCACTGTTAATTTAGGAGGTGTCCGTGACTACGTATGAAAATACCCGCCGCCTTGCCATTCCGTACGGTAGTTGGGGCGGGCCTTCCCATACGGTACGCCGTTCTCCGTACTAGTGATGGGACTATTATTTTCCCCCTTCCTATTATTATTCGTCCTTTCTTTCCCTTCTGATTATTTCTCCCGGGCAGTAAAGTTATGGAGGCCTTTTGGTACGTATGATACAAACACGGATTTCTCTCTTGATACTTACGTTCCCTGACTTGCCACACGACCTTTTTTTTTTTTTTTTACCTCTTCTTTCCCGAAAGGTAGGTATGGATGTAAAGTCCGCATGATGGGTGGCCGACAACCTCTGGGAACCGCATCGAATGACCTATAACATGGACGTTTATTGACATTCTTTTCTTGGGTCTATGACGGGGCAATTTAGTTAGGTCCTTCTTACAAGGTATAGTAAACGGTAGTAACCGGAGGACTGCACTGTAGGTGTATATACGACTCAAGTGGTAAAATAAATTAATCAATCAAACCGTGAAGACGATTCGTATTATAAACCTGGACCCAAATTGGATTAAACATCCTGCGGGCCTGACAACTCCTTGGCCCAGAAAAGGTACCCTGAACGATACCATACCGCTTCTCCCCACTCACTACTCACTTCTGGCTCTCTCCGCTCTAGGGCCGCCTTACGCTCTCATCCTGCTTTCTTTGGCATCATCTCATCTCAGCTCTCTCTCTCTTTTTTTTCACCCTTTCTCCTTCCCCTCTCCGTCCTCCGCTTTTCTTCCCTTCCGAGACCCAACTCCCAAGGCCAACCCTTCTGCCATGGGTTTTGGTTACTCAAGAGTTTCGTTTGCTATTCCATATGCAAACTCCCTTTTAAACTCTCCTCTGTCCTCTATTGCTTGATCTATGGCGTGTTGTTCTGACTTGTTCTCCCGTGTATTCGGCCGCTGACCTGCAGCTCTTACGCTGCTACCCGTCCTTCACCCGGACACCCTCTACCTGGCCCTCCTCTCAATTCCTCTTCTCCTTTTCGATTTTCGATCGTATCCTCTCCTCCGTCCTCTCGTTTCGGTGCCATTATCCCTCCCACAACTTTCCCGCGATCTCATGCCGGCTCTTGAGGTGCCAGTGTCCGGGTTGTCTCTCTGTAGAGACAACCCCGGGAGCGATTCCACGGTTAAACCAACGCAGATCATGCGACTAAACCTAGCTCAGAACACCCTCGACGAACTGATCCAAACTCTCCGGGACGACCAAACAGCTAGGGTCCGCTTGGGGAAACATCCCACTCTCTACTACGGATCCAAATCGCAATCGTTTCACTCTCATCTCGAGACTCACCGGTCCGAGATCTATAGCAGCAGCTCCAATGACAAGGAAAACTTATATTTTACCGGTGTTCTGAGCCATAGCTTGGAGGTTCAGAAAGCAAAAGAGGCTACTGCAGCCACAGACCAAGCATTGGCCAACCTCGAACAGAGCTTGAACGCCTTTGAGAGGGGAAAGGAATCGAAGAAGACCCATATTATTACTAGCATTGATGAGGTGAGGGCTCTTCGAGCGGGCGACAAAAGGCAAGCCGCTCTCTTAGCCCGTAAATCCTCGAGTAAGGTGGAATTGGAGAAGGACCGGTTGCTGAAAAATGCAACCAACCGCTCAGTGTCGTCCAGCCCGGCTCTGGGTGTCCCCCGGTCTCCTACTTCTGCACCTCCCCTTACTCCTACCTCCGCTCCGCTTTCCCAAAACAAAGACCGTATTCGCCTCGACGCGCTTAAAGTTCCCTTCATTCACCTTCTTGCCGTCCGTGCCGTATCTGCCAAGTTCCTTGCTCGCCAGACTCGCTCATCCATCGAAGACTGTACGACTTTGGCTCGGAAATACGGTGCTGAGAATCGAATCAACCCGGAGAAGTTCGATCTCAAGGACAAAGCATACAGAGAGTTGGATGTATGGAATTTTCCTTATCCGTCCCAGGAAGAGCGGCAGGAAGCCATTGAAAATGCTATCTCAGCATTTGATCGCATGCGGATCTCCCGCACCGACAAGCTATGGCAGATGCTTCTTCCCAAGGATGAGCGAGGGAAGGGGAAGTGTCTGTCACGACTGAACTTGCGCACCGGTCCTATCAAGAAACCGCTGACTCCTCGGATACAAGTACAAAACCCCGACGAGAACGGCAAAGACAGCGACACGACTGGACCGGAAACCGATAGGGTCAGTGGAAATGGCTTGACCCCCAAGACACAGCCCACATCAGCCCCCCGGTCCGGTGCCAACGCACAGAAGAAACGAGTCGGCAACTCCGCAGCGAAGCAGTCTACTACGAAGGCCAAGAATACGACAAACAGCACCTTGACTGGGCGTGTCACTAAAAAGCCGGAACGGAAGCCAGTGTCCAAGCCGGATGGGAAGTTCAAATCAGCAGAATACGTTCATGATTCGGATGAAGATGACACAGATATGCTAGATGTATCGGCATCGGAGCAGCCTTTTGCAGAGAAAACCAAGCCGCAACCCAAAGCGCCACCCAAACCAGTCGAGTCATCTACCCCTCGAGAGTCCTCCCATGTGCCGACACCCAAGGTAGACCAGCCAGAGCGCCCCCAACCCAAAAGCGAACCGTCGCCCCCAAATCCTCCGAAGCCTACTACCTCATCGAAGAGGCCACCGTCCTCCCGCCCTCCGGCCCAGAAATCGCCTCAGAAGCCGTCGCCGCTCGGCTCATCCCCCCCGACCAATGCTTCTGACCTACAGAGTCGCAGTCGTTCTTCGAGTCAGAACAATTCCTCTAGTTCTTCCTCATCACCTCTGATTACTCAAATATCCAAACCAAACAAAGCTACGGGCACCGCCAACGTTAAGAAACAAGTGAAAACCAATGGCATGGTCAAGGCGACTCCGGCGCTCAATCCCCTCAAGCGCAAGGCGGAGCTAGACAGGCCTTCTGCAAATCCTGCCCAGGGACGCACCACGGGGGATTTGGAGCACAAGCGACGACGGGCGGTTAGCACATCGAGTGGTAGCACCGGAAGTGCATCACCACCCCTCAGTCGGGAGATTCTTCTCCAGCAGCTGCGAGAGAAATCGCAGCGCTTTAAACACTACTATGCCAAGTACCGTGCACTGCACGATACAATGGCAGCCCATCCAGATCCACCCAGGGCGGAGTTGGAGAAGTTACGGCGACAGCATTTTCGACTACAGCAGATGAAAGAGGAAATCTGGGATGAAGACCGGCGGCTCCGCGAAGGGCTCTAAACGGCTACTTAGAAAAATCGATACTGGGATGTGTTATTAATTTCCTATGTGACATTGTTAGATCCGGGTTGTTTACGGAACGGATCACCCGCTTATTTTCTTTGATGTTTATGTTATTCATCTCTTTTCCTTTACCACATCAGAAATCTTCTAGCATGACGAGGCAATATTCTGAGTTTGCTTCGAGGCGTTTATCATGGTCTGTTTTCATATCGCACACTTGAGTCTGGTGACTGCATTTTGCGTTTGTGATTGTTTCCCCAGGGTAGCAAGGAAAAAACACATGCATGTAATACAATACATAGAGATCTGTCATGAAGTAAGGCAATACTACTACATCGTCTGCAAGGAGGCTCTCCACGCAGCCTCAACGGAATTCAATGTATGATTTGGCGTTTAAGTTCATGCGCCAGTCCTTTTTCAATCACAATGCTGCTCTGTTGTTGTCATTGGCATAGCCGGTAGTTCGCACGTTAAGGTGTTTGCCTGACTGATTGGGAATCCCACTCCCCTCCCCTCCCGGAGGAAAAGTTAGCCAGCCAGGGCCAGTCAAGATTCCCTCGTGTGGCTGACGAGCCCCTCTTATCTCCCCAGTTATTGACACCCCACCAACGATTTGGAGGGATCATCCAGGTAAAGATGACATTTTATCCATGATCGTGGAGAACCCTCGGAGCCCCCACCTCCCTCTTCCACAAGACGGATTTCCAATAAAGGCGAACCTGACGACGCCGCCTTTTTTACCCCGGATCAACTGTAATGATGAGCCCGCTAGGCTACTCTGGTACTAGTCTCTACTGAACCAAGGCCCGCACGTGGCTCGCCGATTGCTCGGAATTCGTAACGATACAGCTGTAATTACCGTAATTCCGTGACGAAGAGGACGTCCGACAACGTCATTCTTCGTGGTTAATTCGGTCGCTAATCCAAACGGGGCTTAGGTCCGTTTCTGCCCGGCGGTCTGAAGCTTTGGAAGTGAACGGGCGATAGAATCATTATTTTGTGTTCTAGCCCATTGTCCGTCAGGCTGTGGCAGCAATAGCATGGCTGCGTTGGTTTTGTTGCTCTGAAACTGAAAACTAGATTTGGATGATGCCATTGCCTATTTTAACTTGATTGATATCAATTACTTTCAGTGAATAGAAGCTTGTTGCAGACAACATCGAAAAGAAACCTTCCTTTGTTTGACTTGCACCCGCAACTGGGATTCCAGCAGCTCATCTACTCTACTGAAGCTTATCAATTATCTTTGTGTCCTCTTCTTTATACCAGTGCGACCATGACCCCCGCAAGAGGCCGTGTGCCTGGCCAAAGGAGCCCGCATGTGTTGGTACGTACTAAGATGATAACGAGCTACACTTGACCGCATGTTGCGCGTTACCTTGTATACATGCGTTTACAACTGTACTCACCCGCTGTCTGTCTCAGGTAACCGACTCGCGTGAGCAGCAACCATCTGCTCAACCTCGCCGCCGTCGTTCTCCGTCTACACGCTTCATCACAGTCGACAACGTGCTCCAGTATACATCGGATATCCCCTCAATGCAACAACGTCATCCACCCCAACCTTCGCGAGCCCGTCCGCGGTCGCGTATTGCGTCTGCAACGGGTGGATTGATTGGCGCAGGCACGGCAGGTGCATCCGGCGGTGGCACCAGCGCAGTAAGTACTGCGGCAACGATGGGCCGTCTCGCAGCTCAGCCACGCTTACCCCCTCGGTCGACGAAAGTTAGTGAAAAATTGGTTCTTCTTCCCGAGTCGGAAGAAGTGGATAATAAGTTGTCAGAAGATGAGGAGGAAGAGGGAGATGTTGATGGGGAGGCTGTGGATGAGGAGCTGGTTCAGAGACTGGCGAGGGACAAAAACATCGATGCCGAAATCGTAAGGCAACGGCTATTGACACAGAAGAGGCTTGGTGGAGACTTTGGTGTTGACAATGAAATTGCGCCCCTGCTGGCAGAGGAGGAGTTATTGCGCCGCCGGAAGGTCGCGCCGGAGAAGGCTAAAAGTTACGCAGAGCGATTACCGAAGGCTCGACGTGCAGAGAAATTGGCCCGTGTGACTGCCTATTGTACTGCACAGGCTTACAAGATGAGTTCACTGGCGACATTTGTCAAGGAGAGACATGGTGGAAAGACAAAGCTTTACGACGATTGCCTGTATACCGCGTACCATTTGCCGTTATTACCCGGTCATGGAGGTTACAGGCTCAGAAGTAGCCCAGTTGTCAAGAAGCCTGGCGGAAAGTCTCTCCTAGATGAAGAAATCGAGCGGAATGAGCTTCGTGATCACCATGAAGACTACATGCCGGAAGCAGAGGAGCATTCGGTTCTCGGAAGCCGTGGCGAGCATGGCTCGCAACACAGTGATAGCGAAACGCCTGGACATGATCAGGAGGGCTATCATGCAGGCTCAGGGACGGGGGCCGAAGCTACTGATGGCGCAGCTTATGAGCATCATAGCCAAGCGCCTGTTGGACAACCGGAGCCGACACGATTGCTATATAACGTGGCAGAGATGTTTGTTTTCAGTTATGGCGTGGTGGTTTTTTGGAACTTCACGGACAGGCAAGAGAAGGATCTCCTCGCCGATCTTGCGTTTGCAACGTCGTCCGTGACTGGAACTCCCATTCCGCTGGCTACTATGCCTTTGCAGGAAGAGGATTTCGAAACGGAGGAATTCCACTTTGAATATTCGACTGAAATCTCCCGTCCCCGCGTATACAACGACATGATTACACTACGAAGCGGTGACCACATGATAAAACTGGCTATCAGTCATGGTATTGCTCAGAGCACCAAACTCTGCTTCTTCGAAGAAGTCATGGCCAGGCAAATGGCCGAAGCAAAAGACGTACCACGTAGGCTCGCCATGACCGGCAAACTGGGCATGAAACGTGAAGAAGTGTTCAGGATTCTGGGAAGCTTATTCAAAAGCAGAGTAGAGGTCAACCTCTGTAAGTTATCCTGCAGCCTACATACTCAAGAGTTTCCCCACTTACAAACAACAAACAGCCTCCAACATGCTAGATGTCCCCAACTTCTTCTGGGAAAGCGAACCAACTCTGTACCCACTCTACATCGCCGTTCGCGAATACCTCGAAATCAAGCCACGAATTCAGGTCCTAAACGAACGTTGCCGTGTCTTCCTCGACCTTGCCGAAATTCTCTCAGACTCAATAGCCGACAGCAAAACCTCCCGTAAGTACCCACATTCTACCTTCTCCAAACAAACAACTGATCCTTCAAGACCAAACCTGGATCATCATTGTCCTAATCATTATCTCCATCCTCGTCACCACCTCCGAAGTCTTCCTCCGATTCGGCCTCCTCTCCTCCGGCAAAGGCGCCTCATCCACCTCATTCGCCGCAGCCCTCTTCTCGCGGGCCCTGAACCCGACTCCCCCGTCTTGTTCTTGTCCTGCCCCTGTCCCGAACACAGGCTTAAACGCAACAGCAATGGGGCTATTAAATTCATAACTATGCTTTTTCCTTGGTCATGGTCAAATTAGGATCTTATAATCATCTTTATTCCCTTGTTCCCTCACTCCTTGTCTATTGATGATGTACATAGTAATAATGCAGGGTATTGCTACTCTTTGTTTCCATGGGAGATAAAGAAGCTTGTATTCTCAAAGTATAATCCGAAGCATATCTACAATCCTGTGAGTACCAAACCAACGGTCCCGTTAATGTGAATGAAAGCGATCAGAGATGAAGAATAGTGCTTTTGATTTGACCCAACACATCCATTTTACCCATTGTATTTTAGTTGGCTGTATGAACCCTGTCGTGCCTGTACTACCTACCGTCTCTATTCTATAAATATCAATTTGATGATCGGAGTACGAAATTATGGTATCAAATTAAGCAGTTATTCTTTCTCTATATCATACAGTAGGCGAATCATTTACAATGTGAGTAATGAGACAAAGGCAACAAGAAAAAGAGGAAACACAGGGGGTACGGCGGATATTAAATGGATATGAGGTATATAGTGTGACAAGGGGACAAGGTGAGAAATGACAATGCACAGAAAGAAAAATATGAATAACATGGTATATGATACCAGAACCCCGCGACCAAAGCAATACCAGACCAGAATATCCCAGTTCCCAAAAAAAACCCCGTCCAACCTAGCCCTGAACCATTCCCACCTCTCTATTTATTTATTTTGTGTTCGTTCGAGTCATATCGCACATTAGGAGAAACAAATAGAGAGCACAAGCAAAACACGGGAATCAAATCTGCTAAGCCCGGACTCCTTCCAGCGCGCTTACACCTTCAAACGGAATGCTAAGAGAATAACATCTCGGATATCCACAACAATGTATGACAAAGGAAATCGAAAAGAAAACCAAAGGGAGAAAAACAATATGCTGTTATGCAAGGCCTGTAATGAATAAACAAAGGAAAATAATGCCAGAACAAAGGAAAAGATATGCAGATGTCAGACACATCGCTCAAGTTTGGATACTGCGTAAGGTTTATGGTTCTAGGCCAAGTCTCTATGTCCCAAATCAGAGGTCCTGCCGATAGTTGAGATCTAGACCGGCGTGGACCATGCACTCTCGCCAATTTTTGGCTTCATCTCGTAGTTCTCCGGTTCAGTGCTAGTTGGGCGTCGGATGGTGGAGTTGGGAAAGTACATGTGAGGGGGCATTGAGTTCGGGTATGCTGGACCATTAGGATCAGAATAACCAAAATCGGTTGCGGAGCCCGGTGATGGGATGCTGCCGTGAGATGGCGAAGCCCAACCCAAGCTCGTCATGTGGGGACTCCCACTAACACTGTTGGGCCGATGATCGTTATTGGCAGGTGGCTCGAGAGGTTGAGGAGGGCCGTAACCAGACGGGTGAGAAGTCATCGATGGCCGGGTGTGTGGAGCACTACCAAAACTGGACAGAGATGGAGAGGTTGCCGTTGGAGAAGCGCGGGGACTGGCCTGTGGGAAGTCTCCGCGCACGTGAGGAGGAATAGAACCATTTCCCATGCTGTAATATTCGCCAGACGACCGAGGCATGTTCAATGGAGGGAGCTCGCCAGCTGGTGACATAGCAGGGTGGTGGGCCGGAGATGGGGTAGAATGAACGGAGCCATGTTCTGAATACATTCCCTCACCGGGGGCTCTCGCCCTCTCCTTATTTTGCCTCAGATTGGCTTCAGTTTCGGCGGCAGCCTCCTCAATAGTACCCGTATGGTGGTTTTGATGGCGTGTCAAAGTGGTACGACGTGTGAAGGTCTTCTGACAGTTGGCATAGGGGCATTTATAGGGGCGTTTACCGGAATGTATTCGGCGGTGTCTAGCCAACGAGGATGAATCGCTAAAAGGCTATATTTCCATAATGTTAGTTATTGACCAATTGCCCTTGTCAAATGGAAAATAGCGACACGTACCTTTCCACATCTCTCGCACATGTGGGGTTTCTCGCCTGTATGGACACGGGAATGCACGGTCAAAGCAGAGCGCTGGATGAATTGTTTACCACAGCCTGGCCAATCACAAGCGTGTGGTCTAATACCAGAGTGTATCCGTTCTACACTTCGTCAGTTGAGTGAACACTATAGTACCCTTTTTATATAGTCTTACCATGTCTCGCCAGATCGCTGCGTCGAGCAAATCCCTTGCTACAAGTGCCACAGTGGAATGTCTTGGGTGGAGGATCTGTCCTACCCTGAGGAGCACCACCGTTCGGCATCGGAGGAGCGCTTGTATACCCCCCTGGCACATAAGGGTTTTGCAAAAGCGGTAGAGCAGGGTTTGGGTGTGTCTGCGGTTGGTATCGCATATCCGGATGCATATTCGGCATTTGGCCGAGCGGCGCATGAGGAGGGTACGCAAGTACTGGCTGGTCACCAGCCTCCGAAACTCCAGGCTCTGGTTTCATCTTCGGAGATGATGTATCAAGGTGAGGATTCTGTATAAATTGCTGATGATCGAATTCTGCGGCGACCATGGCTGCAGAACCTTTTCTGTTCAAGATAGTTGTGATGTCCATGACCCGACCCAGCGGGGAGCTGAGGGACGGTAGTCAAGGACAAATCAAAGCTACCCTGCGGTAGTCCTCTAAGATGTAGCCGTAGGATAATCTCCACGGCGTACCTTCCAGTCTCGAGACAATTCAATCCCACCGAATCGTGAGATCAGCTACTGGCAGGTGCAGACGGTGCGACACGCGAAGTGCAATTACGGTCGACAGTGGTGCAGCTGTGGCTTGCGTACGGCGTAAGTGCGTGCCAGACAGTAACACTATGCAAGGCAAGATCGAAGTTAGGTTCATCGTTTCGAGAGTCAAATCAACGTCAATCGGAAAGCGTTTCCAAAAGTAAACTCCCTTGCGCCAAAGCAAAAAACATAAAATAGTACTCACCTTGTCGGGTCTGCAGAAAAATTTACCCCCGTGGGCGAGGTTTCCAAAATTTCGCAACCAAGAATGTGAGCAACGAAGGCAGGGGTAACTTCGGGCTCTGATATAGTTTCAATCCCGAAAACCAAACGATCAAAGGACGGTTTCACTCCTACCAGAGGACTGAGTTTCTAATTTTCTCGATATTCCTGTCGGACTCCGGGGCGTTATGCTCAGTGGAGTCCCCCCGAGTTGGTTCAGAAATCACAGACTGACTGAGCCACGATGTAAGCCTCGTCGGACAGCGCAGGACGATGTATTTTTCTGGAGTAATAGCGGGTGCTGCTCGAGAGGGAAATCGGAATCTCGACCAGATTCTTCTTGAACTCTCAAAGATCGCAGGATCACACCAATCCCTGGGACAAGTTCCACTGCCACGCGACCTCGGAGATTGTAAAGAGGAATATTCGGATGTCTGGGAAGAAGTCGCCGACGGGGTGATTCCAACGTTTCTGGTCACCTGTTTTGTGTACTCTTCAAAAGCAGAATGCGTTCTCAAAGGGCGCAAAGAGCGATAGATTCGCGACAGGGAACGAAGCAGGTCGGCGTGTCCTATTGACCAAACACAACCATGTTAGCACGTTTCGCTTTGAACGAGCGATCTTTTCATGCAAGGCCCGTGTTATTGAGTGTGAAGCCGCAAGCCCTCCTCTGCTGAGACGAGGACGGGTTCTGAGCAGATCCGATGAACGTGCTCACTCAGCGACAAAGCCATGAGGTTGATTTCGAAAGCACCCTGACTCTCCCCACCAAGCCAGTGAGGAAGCGATTACACGTATTCACCAGGGAAGAAAGCGTGGGAAATATAAGGCATCATTCATCGGCATCATCGGGACCAACCAGCGGGGAAACTGCGGTGCGAAGAACGAACTTCATGTGTATGACGAAAGCACTTACAGAAAGAAGTCGTTGAGGAAGTATGCGCTGTTTGGACGAAAGACTTCACGACGCAGTAGGAGAAAACAGCGCGTGGAACTCGAGTCAAATAGAAAAAATTGGGGTTGAAGTTTGGCGGCTCGATTGGGCTTCCAATGGCGGAGGGGGTGGAAAACAGTAGATGAACGCTCCGGTTGGATAACGCCTCACGGACTTTATTTAAACAGAGGGGGAGGGGGGAAAAGAGAATAAAAAGAGATCGAGAAGTGGTTTATACCCCTTATCCAGTCGGATGAGAATAATAATAATAATAATAATAAAAGAGACAAATTAGAAAAAGGATGGGCGAGAAAAGAAAATAGCAAAAAAAAAAAAAAAAAAAAAAAAAAAA